>NC_069505.1:245400402-245662902 GCF_027579735.1 Bombina bombina | reverse complement strand
CAATATCGGGAGCGTCAGATTAAGGATTAATACCTTTATTTAGGTGGCGGCGATATCGGGAGCGGCGGAGAAGTCCTCATCCAGGCGGCGAGAAGTCTTCATCCAGACGGCCTCTTTAATCTTCATCTTGGCGACGAAGTCCTCATCCAAACGCCGATAAGATTGAAGAGGCCGTCTGGATGATGAAGACTTAAGACTTCTCCGCCGGGATGAAGATTGTTCAAGCGGGACTTCAAAAACTGTAAGTGGATCGTCTTGGGGTTAGTGTTAGGTTTTTTTAAGGGTTTTTTGGGTGGGTTTTATTTTTAGATTAGGGTTTGGGCAGTAAAAGAGCTAAATGCCTTTTAAGGGCAATGCCCATACAAATGCCCTTTTCAGGGCAATGGGTAGCTTAGGTTTTTTTAGATTTAGGTTTTTTTATTTTGGGGGGATGGTTGGGTGGTGGGTTTTACTGTTGGGGGGGGGTCTTTGTATTTTATTTTACAGGTAAAAGCTGTTTAATTTAGGGCAATGCCCTACAAAAGGCCCTTTTAAGGGCCATTGGTAGTTCATTGTAGGCTAGGGTTTTTTTTTTTTTGGTGGGCTTTTTTATTTTGATAGGGTTATTAGATTAGGTGTAATTCTTTTTTATTTTTGATAATTTATTTTGTTATTTTCCGTAATTTAGTGTTTGGTACTTTTGTAATTATTTTTTTTTGTAATTAGATACTTTGTAATTTTTAGAGTAGTGTTTAGGATATTTTTAATGTGTAGTTTAGTTTATTTAAATGGTAGTTAGTTTAATTTTAGTTTAATAATTATATTAGTTTAATTGTTAGTTTAAACTTAGTTTTTTTTAATTTGACAGGTAAATTTTAATTTAATTTAAGCTAGGGAAATTGTAATTTTAATATAACGTTAGGGGGGTGTAGGTTTAGGAGTTACTAGTTTAAATTAGTTTATTGCAATGTGGGTGGCTTTTGGTTTAGGGGTTAATAGTTTATTATTGTGGTGTAGGGCTTAATACCTTTAGTACAGTGGGGGCGATGTGGCAGACAGCAGATTAGGGGTTAATAATATTTAAATAGTGTTTGCGATGCGGGAGGGCGGCAGTTTAGGGGTTAATAACTTTAGTATAGTGGCAGCATTGTTGGGGAGAGGCGGAATAGGGGTTAATAAATATATTATAGAGTTTGTGATGTGGGAGGGCCTCGGTTTAGGGGTTAATAGGTAGTTTATGGGTGTTTAGTGTACTTTGTAGCAGTTTAGTTATGAGTTTTATGTTACAGCTTTCTATCTATTTATCTATATACAGTATATTGACTTTTGATGGCGGTACAGATCTTTTTAGCCTGAACGCAAAACTCGTAATACCAGCGCTATGGGAATCCCATGAAAAAACATACATTTTTAAGAGTGTGGTACTGATGTTGCGTTACAGGCTAAAAGGCTTGCAGTATACCTATACTGACAAGGCTTGTAATGGCTGCGGTGCTGTTTTATCGTTGAAATGACCATATTTTCAGCGTTAAAAGACGAACGCACAAACTAGTAATCTAGCTGTAAGTATTTTGCTATTTATAACTTTACTTTGGTTTCTATAGGCTTTTGAAAGTTACTTATAAATGTTTGTTATATAAGATACAAAAACTGTGTAAAATTACAATGTCGTGGGTACCTTTTACTTAACCTTTTAGGTACCAGATATGGTAGATCACAGCATATGCTACAAGCAATATACATTATAAAATTGTATGTTTTTTAGTCATTAGAACTAACCTTACTTGCTTTTCATTCACTAATGAAAATGATATTCATTAAATAACCTCACTAATATAATTATTAATATAAATGTATAAGTATGACTTATTTCTGTATAGTTACTCAGTTATTCAATTTTACCTATGTATTGTAATACCTTAATACCATGATAACTTCTTATACTATGTACCATCAATACAACTAATAAAGGTTTAAAATTGAAAATAAATAAATAATAAAAATTATACAAAAAAGCATTAATTATGTTTAGATTTCCTCTAGATTTTGTTTTGTTTAGTATTCTGTTACATATAGAAGTACCTGTTGAAATCTATTGGTAAAATAAGAAGTGTTTAATAGAATATTTGAGAGCAAGTAGATTATTAAATTGAAGCCTTTTTCTGGTATATATACATCTAACATGATAAAGGTCTTGGAAAGGAAAAATGAACAAAGGTGCTTTGCTGCCATCTGTTGGCCAATTAGAAAACTCACTGGATACCTGGCTTGGCTCTGATATTGTTAGTGACCTTTGGAGTTCTAGGACTATAAAGTGTGTTTGCAGCCTTAGATAAATTGGATAAGACTTTGTGCTGATCCTTACAAAGGCAAACACTGTACATTTAAGTTAACCTGTATTGGGTTTATCCTGACAACAAAGGGCAGGAACTATAAGAAAATGTATTGTTTTGTTAATAGGATGCCATTTCAACAAATAAGCCTGACCTTGAAATGCTCATTGTAGGGGGAAAAGTAAATATTCTGTTATTTCCTGGATAAGAAAATCCTCCTTTATTAAAAGGCAACCCCAGTGCCATTTAAAGGGCCAGCAAACATCTTTAGATTTTAATATAAATGATGTAGTTATGTACAATGAAACATTTTTGCAATGTATTTTCATTATTTATTTTACCCCCTTGTCATGTAATTTAGCTCTGAAATTGAGCAATTTCTAATTCTCAGAACTTAAAATACACTCTGCTTACTTTTCAAGGCTTACCCTGCTACATATCTGGCCCTAATTGGATTTATCAGCTAGCAACTGCAATGTATTTTATACTAAAATTACGACAGTGGTTATCCTTGTTGTCTGCTGACCAAATTCCAGATTGGCTCCTCCAAATGCTTACACCCTACTCTATGCTCTATTTATTCTTAAATACATATATACAGTATATATATATATATATATATATATATATATAATGTTTTTTGGGTAAAATATATATCTATACCTGTGTGTGTGTGTGTGTGTGTGTGTGTATATATATATATATATATATATATATATATATATGAAATAAACAGGTCCCACACTCTCCTCTGTGAAAACAAAAACTTCTTTAATTGAACTGTGACGTTTCGGGGTAGTTAGCCCCTTCCTCAGACAGATAACAAATATAGCGCAACTTACTCCCCTTAAATACCCTCCACTATGTACTGTGAATGCTAAACACCTGCACAACTGAGCAGGCTCAGATATAACTATGGTGGCTGCATTGGGACAAACAACTAAAAGCAAAGTTAAAAATGGAAAATGCCTGAAATTACAATGTAACAATATTCATATAAACAAAAATGTAACCTAAGCCCTGATATATGTGATGAATAACTCGTCTTTACAATATGTAACAAAACTAGCAAAAACAAATTGGCTACAAATAAATATTACATCTTAACTAATGAGGGGAATAAGTAAGATGTTACTTACAAAAAAAACAGGCAAGTAATGAATATCAAGTGTAATTATGAAATCCATACCCTGTAACAGGACATAATTAATATGACCAGGGAGACAAATGAAACCTACCTACGGCAAAAATTGCTTTAACGAGGTGGGAATATGTCAAAAAGACATAAAAATTATGAATACACTCTTAATCATCCCTGTATAATCTAATAACTGACAGAGTATGACTATCAGATTAGTATGAATCTATGGCTAGCTGTACTACACAATAAACTCTTACGTGTAAAATATGTACAAACAGGATCATTACAAGAAACATTTCATATCAAAATGGGTAATAAGGCCCCTAGGTATTAAAGTATCTAAGATATAAATCCACCTGATCTCTTTTTGCAACAACAATTTGGCCCTATTACCCCCTCTCAGTAAGGGAGGGACGTGATCAATGATCACGTATCGCAAATTGGCCACAATATGTTTGGCAGACAAAAAGTATCTAGCCACTGGCTGATCACTTTCACCAGTGGCTAGGGCAGCACGTATGGATGCCCTGTGATTGGCCATATGGGTGCATAGATCATCATTCGTTTTGCCAATGTAATATCTGCCACAGCAACAGTGCAGCATGTACAATATAAACTTAAAAGTACATGTGACTCTGTGCTTAATGACATAGCGTTTGTTGTGCCATGGGTGGGCAAAATGAGTGGTTTGTACCAACCCATTACAGGTAGTGCAACCCATACAACCCATACACTTAAAACATCCATGTTTAGGCTTCCCCATGATGATTACAGGTCAGAAATTTTGCTTCAATTGAATGACAGCAAGACCTATAGAGCCTTACCTGGAGATCCTATAAAAGGATTTAAAGGGACAGTACACTGTAAAATAGTTTTTCCCTTAATGTGTTTACAATTGCTTTTTTTTACCAATTGCAGAGTAAAAATATATGGAAATTAGCTTTTTAAGGTTTATTTGTGTATATTAAAGCTCTGATTTTGTGTTTTGAAGCCACAACCTAATAAAATGGGTTGAGCTTGTAGATATAATCAGATCTCATTACTTTATCACATTGTGTACATATACCTGCTTCTTTATCTTATATCTCTCCATAAAACAATCACCAGTACTTGGAGAGAACAATGGAAAAATCAAAATTTTATTACCTTATCTCTGCTATAGCCCACTGGGAGTGTAATTTTTTCTTCTGGATGTGTTTGCAAAGCTTATCTATAGCTTGGACCTGCGGCCTCAAACTTTCAGAATAGGTGGGGATACCACATGCTAAATCATCTATTTCAAATGCCAATATAAAGGAAAAGGAGCTACTTGTAAACAATTTAACACACTCCAGCAAGTAAAGTGGATCATTGGGAACAAATTAAAGGGGAGAAAAATGTTGAGTAAACTGTCCCTTTAAGAAGGAGATTAATGATTACACACAATCTTTGGAACAACAAGGCTGGATTGATAAAACCCTAGTGTCTTATTTACTCACGGATTGCCCAATAACTCCTATCCTCTACACCTTGCCTAAGGTACATAAAGATCAATTGAAACCTCCGGGAGACAAATCGTCTTCTCGTGGATCTGTTTTACAATCCCTTGCTAACTATGTGGATTCTATACTACAGCCTTTAGTAAGAAAAATCCCATCATTTCTATTAGATTCAATTTAAATGATTAAGATTCTACAACAAGATGATATGACGATCACTGATACTGACTTACTAGTGACACTGGATGTCACCAGTTTGTATACTGCCATTCCTCATACAGGTGGCCTGGATGCCACAAGGAGACATTTAAATCGATACCCATATGTGGGTCCACCTGTGGAGGTAATATTACGTCTTCTCAAATTCTGACTGGAATGTAATTATTTCTGTTTTGAACAGAAATTTTACTTACAGATTTCTGGAACGGCGATGGGGTCGAATATGGCCCCATCATATGCGAACATCTTTATGGTGGAATTTGAGCTATTTGACACTGATCTATTTCGTGACCCAAACATCAGGATGTTCAAGGGATATATAGGTGACTTGTGTATCATTTGGACGGGCACCAGACATGAGTTGGATAACTGGTTTGCCCAACTAAATGGATCAAGTGAACAACTCAAATTCAAAATGAATGCTTCTGACACCTGTATTGAGTTTTTAGATTTGTTAATCTTCAAGAATGATAATCGCCTAGAGACTACTCTATACACCAAGGAGACGGATAGGAACTCCATCCTAAGAGAGCTGAGAGCTCCCTTCCACCGGCCCTTAAAAGGGCACTGCTTATCTCCCAATTGAAGAGAGTGGTACGGAACAACAGTACTGAAAGTAAAAAGTTGGAACAACTCCAGGAAATGGAGAACAAGTTTATCCAAAGGGGATATAAACGTAAAACCATTCAGGATATCAAATCTACTATGTCCACATTGACACACGCTGAAGCATTGATAAAGAGAACCAGTGAAGATACACCTGACAGGGCTTCAAGAATGATGTTCATGACCACCTATTCTCCTGACAAGTGGCAAACACCCAGTATTCTACAGGAGAATTGGCACATCATCAACACAGATGAACACTTACCCTTTAAGAATCCCAACCATCCGAGGGTTAGTTATAAAGGTTCAACATCTTTGAGGGACTACTTGATGCGTCCTGACAATGTTCAAGTTATACCAACAAGACTTGGTTAGGGAAGCCTAAACATGGTTGTTTTAAGTGTATGGGTTGCACTACCTGTAATGGGTTGGTACAAACCACCCATTTTGTCCACCCATGGCACAACAAACGCTATGCCATTAAGCACAGAGTCACATGTACTACCAAGTTTATAGTGTACATGCTGCACTGTTGCTTTGGCAGATATTATGTTGGCAAAACGAATGATGATCTACGCACCCATATGGCCAATCACAGGGCATCCATACGTGCTGCCCTAGCCACTGGTGAAAGTGATCAGCCAGTGGCTAGACACTTTTTGTCTGCCAAACATACTGTGGCCGATTTGTGATACGTGATCATTGATCACGTCCCTCCCTTACTGAGAGGGGGTAATAGGGCCAAATTGTTGTTGCAAAAAGAGCTCAAGTGGATTTACACTTTGGATATTTTAATACCTAGGGGCCTTAATACCCATTTTGATATGAAATGTTTCTTGTAATGATCCTGTTTGTACATATTTTACACGTAAGAGTTTATTGTGTAGTACAGCTTGCCATAGATTCATACTAATCTGATAGTCATACTCTGTCAGTTATTAGATTATATAGGGATGATTAAGAGTGTATTCATAATTTTTATGTCTTTTTGACATATTCCCACCTAGTTAAAACAATTTATGCGGTAGGTAGGTTTCATTTGTCTCCCTGGTCAAATTAATTATGTCCTGTTACAGGGTATGGATTTCATAATTACACTTGATATTCATTACTTGCCTGTTTTTTTTGGAAGTAACATCTTACATATTCCCCTCATTAGTTAAGATGTAATATTTATTTGTAGCCAATTTTTGTTTTTGCTAGTTTTGTTCCATATTGTGAATACGAGTTATCACATATTTCAGGGCTACTTAGGTTACATTTTTATTTATATGAATATTGTTACATTGTAATTTCAGGCGTTTTCCATTTTTAACTTTGCTTTTAGTTGTTTATCCCAATGCAGCCACCGAAGGTATCTCTGAGCATGCTCAGTTGCACAGATGAGAAGCTGCAGGTGTTTAGCATTCACAGTACATAGTGGAGGGTATTTAAGGGGAGTAAGTTGCACTATATTTGTTATCTCTCTGAGGAAGGGGCTAACTACCCCGAAACGTCACAGTTCAATTAAAGAAGTTTGTGTTTTCACAGAGGAGAGTGCAGAACCTGTTTATTTCATTTGTTTACTTTTCCTACCCAGAGCACCCCGGAAGTTTATTGTGTGCGCAGATCCCCTGCTTGATATTTTCCTATATATATATATATATATATATATATATATATATATATATATATATATATATAGAGAGAGAGAGAGAGAGAGAGAGAGAGAGAGAGAGAGAGAGAGAGAGAGAGAGAGAGAGAGAGAGAGAGAGAGAGAGAGAGAGAGAGAAATAGATAGATTGATATAAACATACATGCTCCAACAAATTTGAGCATATATATATATATTTTAATGTATTATTGTTGCCTTTTAAACCCCCTGGCAGAAGCTTCAGATGTTCAAGTGGTTCTTCCTGGCTTCTTTGTGTGCCTTGCTGCCAGCCTCTGACCCTCTCGGCCTGCTACACCTCTGCACTTTCCATATGGTGCTGCTTGTGATGTCTGTTACGCAGTGAACTAACCTGGGAGTATTTGGGTATCTATGAGGAGAGCGAGGTGCTGCACATACAGAAAGTGCAGGGCAAATAGCCCGGAGCGTAGCTAAGGGTTAAGGCCTGTAGGAGTGAGTGCTGCTGTGTGTGTGTGTTTTAGTTACAATGTTGCACTATGTTGGGAGGGGTCTACTAACCTTATAAGAAGGATGTACAGGAATTCCACTTCCTCTTTGTTCCTGTGGACTCCCAGAAGAATTTTCAGCTTAGCAGTTTGCAGCATTTTCCAATGGAAGGCAAATCTGGAGAATGGGAAGAAATGGAGTTAGAGGACGTGGAGTGGGTCGCACCATCCCCATCTGGAACTGTCACGGTGGGTCTGGGCCATGGGTCTGGGCTGTGTCTGCCGGTTTCTCCCTTAGGGGGGGGGGGGGTAGCCCATTGTTGTTCCATTCTCCTGCACGGGAGAATTTAGAGGGGGATGGTGGCCCCGGTATAGCCTATCCGTCGTGTGAGACAGACTGTAGGCCCTCGGGGGAGATTGGGCCTGGGGGGCAAGTAGGAGCGCCCGGCGGGTCGGTCTTTGAGCTTAGGGGGTCCCAGGGGAGCTCCGGGTTCGGCTCCGGAGGTCCCGGTTCTGTAACCGGGGGTTCCGGTGTCGGCCTTAGACAGGGGCCTGTGGTGGCAGGGCCCAGCGAGGCCTTAGCAAGTGCGGGCACCTCGGGGGTGAGCGTCGTTGGCGCGGGTAGTGGGAGCAGTGCGGCCTCACCTGCGGCAGTGGTCCTCTCCGGGGAATCGGTGGCGGCGGCGGTGGCTCTCCTCCAGTCCTTGGCATCGGTCCTCGCGGGTACGTCGTCGGGTCCGGCGGTACTTCAGGCTCCGGCTTTGGCCTACGGCGTGGTACAGGCCTCCGGTCCGTCGTCCCTCGTGGCTTCTAAAATGGCCGCCGCGTCGACTTCCGGCGGCGTTGCGCGCTCCCGCGTCACTTCCGGTGACGTCATTTCCGCTCGCGGCAGTCGCAATCTGGACAGCGAGCAGAGCGGATCGTTCCCCCCGGGCTCCGAAGGTAAGAAGGGAGCACCTCGGGGGGGCGCATAATAGGCCGGATAGAGGGGCAGAGGTGCTGAATCATGGGGCAACTGTGAGCGTGGCACCGGGGCAGCAGGAGCCTCCGGAGGGCGCTCCGGGAGCGTCACAACAGGGTGTGCGCACTAGAGCCGCAGCTGGACACAGTAATAAGGGGGGGGATGCCGACAGGGCACCCGCCTCGCGCTCGCGGCCTACGTTAGGAGGGGGAAAAGCTAAGGCGGCCCCCGCACGCGCCGCGGCCCAAAGTAAAGGAAAGGCCCCCGCGGCTAAGACCGCGAATAAGGGGGCCATCCTGGCACACAGCGCAAGGGGCGAGGCCGCAATAGCGGAGCCCCAGGGGCAAGGCCTGCAGGGTATCATGACGCCCAGCAGGACTTCACCGGCACGATCTGAGCAAATAGCCACAAGGGGGGCTGTCAAAAGGGGGCATGCTAGCATTAGCGTTGGCACTGGGGAAGGCTTAGAGAGCCCCGGGAGGGGACAGGCGAGACAGGCTAGGGGATCGAAGTCTCAGGGTCGGAGTAGGACCGTGAGATTTCAAGAGGATTCGACTAGCGGGTTGGCCACCAGTACGGATGATGATGTGAGTGTGGCATGCGGTGTGAGTGACAGTGAACGGGAGGGCTATTTAGAATTTGAGAAAAGGGGGGATAGGGAAGAGATGGCTGGTCCTTCCCGAGGTACTCCCCTCGTGGCTTCTATTTTGCAGGTACCCAGGACTTCCTCATCCAGCAGGGATATGGCGACTCAGAGTTCCGGAGCTCTCGTGCCTAGAGGAGTCAGCAGTGCTTCTGGACAAGGCCAAGCCGCATCGGGCGCTTCCTCTGGTGAGATGCAACTTGGTTTACCTAGGGGGCGGTGTAATTCTTCCAGCTCTAGTGGGTCAGGGTCAGGATCTGAGATAGATGGGTCCCTGGGTTTGCACACGAAAGGGCATAGGAGGATGTATAGAATGTTGAGGAAGATGAGTAAGGGCAATCACAGGGATGACATTGCCAGTAGTGGGGCGCAGTCATCTCAACTCTTAGGGGTTGCTGGGGGGTCACCACAGGCGGTGAACAGAAAGGCAGCGGTACACGGGGATACTTATTCGTGCCAGGTACACAGTTTGCATGCACACCTTAAAACTAAAACTGTGAAACGTATCCAGGACGGTAAGTATGTTAATATGTTTGAGCTGTCTGCAGAGGCCTTTAAGTTTAAGGAGATGGCGGAGGATGGTACGGGCCCTAAGAAATTTAGGCGGCCTGATACCCTTGAGGAGTGGCATCGGTGTTTCCGGGTATACGCCACTTGCTACTTAGAGAGGTTTTTCCGATCAGGGGACTGCACTCTTTAAGTACATTGACACCATCGATGCAATACACAGAAAGTTTGCCGATGGTGCTTGGAGGGAGTATGATATGTTGTACCGGAAAAAGAAAGTGGGCAACCCACTGCTTGATTTTGGTACGATGGATTTGCACCTCTGGGCGCATCTTGATGCGGAAAGGAGGGCGCAAGGAGGCGCCATAGCGACATCGCCCGGGGCTAGGCAGACTTTGCACTTTCGACGGCGACAAGGGGGTGTATGCTGGCGATACCAGGACAAGGCGTGTGAGCGGGGCACTTCGTGCACGTTCAAGCACGTCTGCAAGTTTTGCAGCGGGCAGCACCCCGGGGCTGATTGCTCCAAAAAGCGAGACACCCAAACTGATCGGTTTGGGAGCAAAGGAGGCGCTGGCGCTAAGGGCGGATTCACCACTTAGAGTCCAGGTCATTTGTAAATGGCTGCGTAGGTACCCAGATAGGGCGGCTGCTCAGCTTCTGGATAGCGGGTTGCGTGAGGGCTTTGTGATCCCGGTAGTAGGCCGGGTGGGGGGAGCACGAGACAGGAAAAACCTAAAATCGGCTTCCCAATACCCTGAGGCAGTCAGGGAAAAACTGGGCAAAGAAGTGGCCTTGGGTAGGGTCGTAGGCCCTTTTAGGGACCGGCCGCTACCGGATTTAGTTGTCTCCCCACTAGGGGTGGTCCCCAAGAAGGAGACAGGTAAGTTCAGGCTTATACAACACCTCTCTTATCCGAAAGGGCGGTCGGTAAACGACGCTATACCGGAGGAATTGAGCTCGGTCCGTTACCAGTCGTTTGACGACGCGCTGGCTCTGGTTAAGGAACGGGGCCCGGGAGCATTAATGGCGAAACTAGACGTGGAATCCGCGTTTAGGCTACTCCCGATTCACCCATCATCCTTTGGGCTGATGGGGTGTTGGTTTGAAGGGGGTTACTATGTTGACCGTTGTCTGCCCATGGGCTGTTCGATATCCTGTGCGTACTTTGAGGCATTCAGCACTTTCCTGCACTGGGCGGTGGTCTCGGTGGCAGGGAGTGATAGAGTGGCGCACTACTTGGATGACTTTCTCCTGGTAGGGGCGGCCAACTCACAAGAATGTGCCTCCTTAATGAAAGTCATGAGGTTCATGATGGCCAGGTTTGGGGTTCCTTTGGCAGAGGATAAGACGGAGGGGCCGTGCACGTGCTTGACGTTCCTTGGTATCGAGATCGATTCAGTGGCAGGTGAATGCAGGCTGCCTAAGGAAAAGGTCGCCAAGATGTTGGCGGCGGTGCGGGCCATGGTTGCAACGCAGACATGTTCGCTGCGGGAACTGCAATCGCTCCTTGGCCTCCTTAATTTTGCGGGGAGAGTGATCCCGTGGGGGAAGGTGTTTAGCAAGCGACTAGAGCGGTGTTTGGGCGGAGGTAGGGCTCCGGCATCGCGTATTCGCATCACGAGGGACCTCGTGGCGGATTTGCAGGTCTGGGAGAGGTTTCTCCAGGACTTTAACGGCGTCTGCATGTGGCGAAGGGAGCCGATATCTAACCAAGCGCTACATCTGTTCACGGACGCTGCAGGAGCATCCGGGTATGGGGCTTACTTTGAAGGCGCTTGGAGTGCGGAGCCCTGGCTGACCGAATGGGCGACCAGAGGGCTTACACGCAATCTTTGTCTTCTGGAATTGTTTCCTATCTTGGTTGCGGTGGAATTGTGGGGTCACCTGTTTAGTAACAGGGCTGTGATTTTCTGGACGGATAATCTCAGCGTGGTGTTTGCAGTTAACAGGCTTTCTGCTTCATTGCCTGTGGTCGTACATTATTTGCGACACCTGGTGTTGAGATGTTTGCAACTGAACATTGACTTTAGGGCACGGCATGTGCCAGGGGTGCAGAATATAGTTGCGGATGCACTGTCGCGCTTCCAGTGGGGGGCATTTAGGGCTGCGGCGCCTGCCGCGGCTCCTAATGGTCTTTTCTTGCCCTCTCTTTTTGTGGCAGATGGCGAAGGACTACAGCAACTGATCCCGGTGTTGCGGGCTTCGTTGGCACCCAGCACATGGTCGGCATACGTGAGGTACTGGAGTGAATGGGTAGGTTTTTGCGACCTCCGTGAGTTCCCCTCTTGCGAGGGTGAACAAGGGTTTTTGTTGCGCTGGCTGGCGGAGCTGAGAGGTAAGCGAGCAACGAAGGGGGCGGTGGTAGCAAGACTATCGGCTGTGGCTTTTTTCTGCAGGCTATACGCCTTTAAAGACGAGTCGCGATCCTTTCTCGTTAAACAGCTGTTGAGGGGCTGGGGCCGTCTGGAAGTTCCACGACGAGACACAAGGGAGCCCATTACGGCAGAACGGCTAGTAAAATTATTGGACGTGCTGCCAGAGATATGTTCCTCACCTTTTGAAGCCCGCCTCTTTGGGGCGGCCTTTGGCTTAGCGTTTCACGGCGCATTAAGGGTGGGTGAGTTGGTACCGCGAGCCAGAACGGCGGCCACAGGGGGGGTCATGCACAGCCATGTTCGGCTGGTGGAGGACTCCGTGCTATTGTTCATTCCCAGGTCCAAAACGGACCAGGAGGGCCGGGGAGCCTGGCTGTCACTGCCGGGGCAGCAGGGTGTTGCCTGTTGCCCGGTGCGGCTAGTGTCATCTTACCTGGGAGTACGGCCAGGAGGCTCCTCCAGGTTTTTGATACATGCTAATGGAGACCCACTGACCAGATACCAGTTTGGCAAGGTATTGGAGAAGGCAGCGCAAAAGGCTGGCCTAGACGGGTCTCGGATCGCCCCACACTCCTTCAGGGTGGGGGCAGCGACGACAGCAGCAGAGCTGGGTTGGTCCTCGGATCGGATCCGCTCATTGGGGCGGTGGAGGTCGCAGCGGTATAAATCTTACGTTAGGCCGCTGTATGTTTGAGATCGGGGAGCAAGGGTCATGCATGCAAGAGTTGGGGGGCTTGCGGGGGTGATACCAGAAGGTTATGGGCCAAGGTTGTGGACCTGGTCTACTGCAAGCGGGCTAACTCTTGTTTCCTTTGTTTCAGAAATACGTCCAGGTCCTGTACGGGTGTGGATCGTCGGCCATTCATATGTGCACTGGGCCGCAATTAGAGCTGCAGCCATGCCAGGAGGACAGCAGCTAGGAATTGAATCGTCCAGGGCTGTGTTACGTTGGCTAGGGCGCAGAGGCTTGTCTTGGTCAGATCTGCCTGCATTTCTCCAGACCGCAGCGAAAAGGTGGGAGAAACCTCACATTTTGATAATTCATGCTGGCGGCAATGATGTGGGGGCCATTCCCACATTGGATCTGATCCGGGCAATGCAGTCAGACCTGAGGCAGTTCAAACTCTGGTTTCCAGGTGTGAGAATCGGGTGGTCGAATGTGATCCCTAGATTAAGATGGAGGCACATGGTGTGTCATAAGGCAGCTTTCCAGGTCAGGAAAAAGATCAATAGGGACCTGAGGAAGCAGGTAGTGGAACTCGAGGGTTTTGTGGTAGAGCACGGGAACATCTCGGCAGCCCATAAGGGTTTGTATAGGCAGGATGGGGTTCATTTAGAACCGGCAGGAGTAGATTTGTTCTTGCAGAACATCAGGCAGGAGTTACTCCTAAGAGTATAGGGTGGCGGCAAGAGTCAGGACCATTGTATATGCAGGTCAGTCTCTTGTGGCGGGTGGTCAGGATCACGGCTGCAGACTGGAAGGAGGTTTGGTAATGGCCATTGCGGTCAGGGTGACGTCACAGGCTTGGTATGCTTGGGCGTGCTCGGGCTGAGTATTGTTAGGCCGGAAAACCCCTAATTATGTAAGCTGCGTGAGTATCTCCGCCTTGTGGTCTGCAGCTGTGTCCCTTGGCCATTTTCTAGAAGGGGTTATTCATAGTTAGATGTAGGCCCCGATTGCCGCCACCCGTGGATAAGTTAACTGCCAGTTCCACGGCTGGTACCAATAAATGCGACCCACGGGTCTTTCACCCACAGAACTGTGTTGTGTTTTATTTATTAGTTGTTAAGTTATATTAAGTGTTAAGTTAAGTTAAGTTACAAGCAGACACTCAGGAGATGTAGGGCATTTAATCCCTTAAGAAAGTGCAGGGCAAATAGCCCGGAGCGTAGCTAAGGGTTAAGGCCTGTAGGAGTGAGTGCTGCTGTGTGTGTGTGTTTTAGTTACAATGTTGCACTATGTTGGGAGGGGTCTACTAACCTTATAAGAAGGATGTACAGGAATTCCACTTCCTCTTTGTTCCTGTGGACTCCCAGAAGAATTTTCCCCACCCTCCCAGCCCTGTTATGCACTGTTGTTGAATTTGTTATGCTCTGTTGTTTTGTCTTGTCATCCAACCGGATGGATTTGTTATGCATTACGGATTGGCTCTTGTAATGCATTATGGATTTGATGATAGGCATTACTGATTGGCACTGGTAATGCTCTATTGATTCAGTCAAAGAAATAACAGGCGGCAATCGGTCTGTCATTAGGTCTCTATCGAGACTAGGTGTCTGAGGCAGGAAGAGGGTTACTCGAACTACTTCCCTAAGACCAAGGACGGTAATTTTGAACTCCCCAGTTATTGACATGCTGTTCGTCAAGTCAAGGCTGGACCTACAGGTTTGGAGTTAATAATGCTTGCACCCTACTCTGGCGGGTGGTCAGGATCACGGCTGCAGACTGGAAGGAGGTTTGGTAATGGCCATTGCGGTCAGGGTGACGTCACAGGCTTGGTATGCTTGGGCGTGCTCGGGCTGAGTATTGTTAGGCCGGAAAACCCCTAATTATGTAAGCTGCGTGAGTATCTCCGCCTTGTGGTCTGCAGCTGTGTCCCTTGGCCATTTTCTAGAAGGGGTTATTCATAGTTAGATGTAGGCCCCGATTGCCGCCACCCGTGGATAAGTTTTTTTTTTTTTTTTTTTTTTTTTTTTTTTTTTTTTTTATTTTATTGAGGTTGTGCGGAATAATACAACTTATATGAAATAACATATCTTAAGACAAACTAAAAATAATTCACAGTATAGATAATACAATACAGAAGACTGGAACCTCTTTTCCTTTTTAACACGGCCTAAAGAAAGCATGTTTCCTCACTTGAGATTGAAGGCAACTCTTGTGCCACTCATAATGTGCAACAAACTTTGAGGGAGGAAATTGATTAGATTGAACGGTTACTTTTAGACCTATAAGCTTAGGATAGGGTGAAAATTAACATATAAAGTGATAACCACAATAAAGGTACTATTCCCAAATGGAAATAACATGATGAAACAAACACTCAGAGACTCTTTTGGAGACCTATGTTAGTCAGCCCTGCTGAGTAGAATGTAGTAGTTAGAGTCACTACTGTGGTAATATGTAAAAGTAAATGCTAGGGGGATATTTATGTTGCGGCATAGGCAAGATGAGCCGCCTAGTTAACCCTTCTAAATTAGGAGGTATATTGTGGGGGGGGAGGTGGTAGGTTGAATACTATGATTAAAATATATAGCGTAGGAGACTTTTAAAATGCAGAGTATTAACTATAGGTAGAAAAGGCAACCCTCAAGGGTTAAAACTATATGTTGGCAACTAAAAATTCAATGGTAACTCTAGGAACATTAATTAACTGCTAAAATTGTATGTGCATAAAGAGCCTTCTCAAAGCTCCCAATAAGATAAATAGGGCAGAGGATTAAAACCTATATGAACTGACCTAGTGGTACTGCGCATGGTGGCAAGAGATAACATATTAACAGCATATTTGAAACCTATCAAGGTGTACAGAAATACAAAGGCTCATTAAACTCTTTAGATATATATCAAGGCTGAGAGGAATTAGTCTGGTGGAGTTTAATAACTCCCTGTCATATAGTGGTCGGTGAGCTAATCTGGCTGTATCCCATGACCATAATAATTACTACAGCATGAGGGTTCCTTATTAGAAGCTAAACTGCACCATCTCGGCCGCCGATGGCACAGCAAGACTGAATTATAGTAGTAGAAATAAGAAAATTGTGATAGGAACCCCCAATCAGTAAACTTATAAGGCAATCTTAGAATTCAAATTGAATGACTTAAAATAATGGCCCAAAGGTTAATGGCTATTTTCCTGTATAGAGTGTATGATCATATGTAAAATCCTCGCGAGACCTTAATTTATAGACTAGCCCATTAGTCCTGTTAGGAGTAAGCTATTCGTCATAATCTAAGAATTTAGATAGGACCGCAATGCACACATTTTTAAGGCATTATAACTCACACATAGATGTGTCCTAATTAACTTCAAAAGACCAAATCACTCCAGCATGCACACATTTTTAAGGCATTATAACTCAAACATAGATGTGTCCTAATTAACTTCAAAAAGACAAAATCACTCCAGCATGCACACATTTTCAAATATACAAACAAAAAATAGTAAACCTATGATAAGAACCATTCACAGTCCAGCGTCAAAACTATGTAACCGCCATGCAGTGTTTTTAGTGACAAAGTTCTAATGTAGGCACTCAAACATGTACAGTTCTAGCCTGCTTCAGGGTGGGACAAGAACAGTTAGCAGCAAATGGCTCATGGAGTATAAGGGTCCCTTTTGAAGGCATAAAAAAACCAAAAGATATGGATAGGGGGTGTATAAATCAGCCTTGTTATCCTTTAGTGCCAAAAGTAATATAATGGTATCAGCCAGTGTCTTGTGTAAACCATATGAAACAGGGTACAAACACTAGTAATAATATGGAGTTTTTTGACCATAGCAAGGTGGCAATAAAGCAGTCTTATAAAACTAATGCAGGCTGTACATTTTTGCAAATACTCTCTCTGTCAATTTTTTAACTCAGGTGAGAGATATGGCTGTGACACAGTCCGCTAATGTAGTAAACCTTTTACCCCACCCCGGATCGAGAGGCTTGATATAGTCTTTGGGCAACTTTACTGGGGCTCTGTACTGTAGTCGAAGTGTTGCACTGGCTAAGGCAATCAAGTAATGAGGAAAGTTCCAACATCTCTGGAAGATATATGCCTTTAGGCTGTGTCCCCGGCGAGAATAGATAAAATTCAGAAGCGTATGCTGTTTGCGGCCCCGCTTCCCCATGGCTCACCATCTTAGCAAGGCATACCGCACCCAGATCCAAAATGTCCCAGTCAGGCAGTACACGAGCTGTAGAAGTAAGTGCCGCTTGCGGCCACGTTTCTTCCAGGCTGACGACCCGATTATCAGTTAGAGATTCTATTTGCAGCCTGTCCTCCACTATATATGTAACAGTAGCGAACAACTGGGACTCACCGCTCTCCCTGTTGACATGACTCATGCAGTGTGACAAACTCTGGGGCCCCAAGACGACACCCTCCGCACATTCTCTCTGACTGAGATTCGGCTGGGTAGACAACTGGATATCACAGAAGTCGCTCATGTGGAGCGCTGCGTCAAGGGTCTCCTCAAATGCAGCATGGTGCTTCACCAATATGCGGGCTAGTTCTGCAACAACGTCACTGGCATTCATTTTGTAGTAATCCGTTTCCATGAGCTTATACCTGTTATGTTGATGACTCCAGTATTTTGCCCACGTGGTAGAGTTAAGAGTCTGGTATTCCGCATATAACCTCTGTTTAGTACAGTTATTTGCCTTACATGCCTCAGAAAGTGCTCATGCCCTCTTAGATGCCATAATATGCTTGCAAAGTCAAGTTAAATGCATTAAGTTAGTCTATAATCCAGGAGCTCTGTACAAACACGACTGCTCTCTACGGCGGTTAGCCCCGCCCCCCCACCCGTGGATAAGTTAACTGCCAGTTCCACGGCTGGTACCAATAAATGCGACCCACGGGTCTTTCACCCACAGAACTGTGTTGTGTTTTATTTATTAGTTGTTAAGTTATATTAAGTGTTAAGTTAAGTTAAGTTACAAGCAGACACTCAGGAGATGTAGGGCATTTAATCCCTTAAGAAAGTGCAGGGCAAATAGCCCGGAGCGTAGCTAAGGGTTAAGGCCTGTAGGAGTGAGTGCTGCTGTGTGTGTGTGTTTTAGTTACAATGTTGCACTATGTTGGGAGGGGTCTACTAACCTTATAAGAAGGATGTACAGGAATTCCACTTCCTCTTTGTTCCTGTGGACTCCCAGAAGAATTTTCCCCACCCTCCCAGCCCTGTTATGCACTGTTGTTGAATTTGTTATGCTCTGTTGTTTTGTCTTGTCATCCAACCGGATGGATTTGTTATGCATTACGGATTGGCTCTTGTAATGCATTATGGATTTGATGATAGGCATTACTGATTGGCACTGGTAATGCTCTATTGATTCAGTCAAAGAAATAACAGGCGGCAATCGGTCTGTCATTAGGTCTCTATCGAGACTAGGTGTCTGAGGCAGGAAGAGGGTTACTCGAACTACTTCCCTAAGACCAAGGACGGTAATTTTGAACTCCCCAGTTATTGACATGCTGTTCGTCAAGTCAAGGCTGGACCTACAGGTTTGGAGTTAATAATGCTTGCACCCTACTCTGGCGGGTGGTCAGGATCACGGCTGCAGACTGGAAGGAGGTTTGGTAATGGCCATTGCGGTCAGGGTGACGTCACAGGCTTGGTATGCTTGGGCGTGCTCGGGCTGAGTATTGTTAGGCCGGAAAACCCCTAATTATGTAAGCTGCGTGAGTATCTCCGCCTTGTGGTCTGCAGCTGTGTCCCTTGGCCATTTTCTAGAAGGGGTTATTCATAGTTAGATGTAGGCCCCGATTGCCGCCACCCGTGGATAAGTTAACTGCCAGTTCCACGGCTGGTACCAATAAATGCGACCCACGGGTCTTTCACCCACAGAACTGTGTTGTGTTTTATTTATTAGTTGTTAAGTTATATTAAGTGTTAAGTTAAGTTAAGTTACAAGCAGACACTCAGGAGATGTAGGGCATTTAATCCCTTAAGACAACAATACAATTGGTGCCAGGTTAGGAGTTGGGGTTTGTCTGCCACTTGTGGCATTTCATGTACCAGCACCAGTAAGTGATGAGGAAAATGGGGAAAAAAGTTGATGGAGTTGGTTTGTAAACTGCCCCTCTGCTCTCCTGGCCCTAGTCCAAGTGCCCTAGCTGTGCCACTAGTATCATAGCTGCTGACGATTCCTATTTAGTCTGCTTATTTTGCAGAGGTGGTGGAATCTTTACATTTTACAATTGTTTTGTTGATCCTGAGATGCAACTTAAAGAACAATGAGCAAGGGATTTGGTTCTCTGAATTGACAATCCCAGCAGGGCCATCTTTAGTCTATTAGCTGCAGCCCTGGAACGTGTACGGGCACCAGGTGCAGCCAGACTGCTTCATCCCTTTAATGACAAATATGTATCTCAGAATACAGCACTGAATCATCTCATTCATTCCAGGGGATGGTTAGAAGCATTAAGTATGTGACTTTATCCAGATGTCTCACAGAGTATTGAATGTCTGTAATACATCACAATGAATGCAATTTGTTTTCAACTCTACACAAAATGGCACATTCTGCTGTAAAATCTATTTCCATGTATATTAATCTGTCTTAGATTAGATGGAAGAACACAGTGTGCATATTCCCTTTTTAACTCTTCACCTCCCACTGGTGTATGTGAAGTGGTGACACAGAGCACATGAAGCATATTCCCTTTTTAACTCTTCACCTCCCACTGGTGTATGTGAGGTGGTTACAGACAGAGCACATGAAGCATATTCCCTTATTAACTCTTCACTTCCCACTGGTGTATGTGAAGTGGTGACACAGAGCACATGAAGCATATTCCCTTATTAACTCTTCACTTCCCACTGGTGTATGTGAGGTGGTTACAGACAGAGCACATGAAGCATATTCCCTTATTAACTCTTCACTTCCCACTGGTGTATGTGAGGTGGTTACAGACAGAGCACATGAAGCATATTCCCTTATTAACTCTTCACTTCCCACTGGTGTATGTGAGGTGGTTACAGACAGAGCACATGAAGCATACTCCCTTATTAACTCTTCACCTCCCACTGGTGTATGTGAGGGGGTGACAGACAGAGCACATGTAGCATATTCCCTTATTAACTCTTCACTTCCCACTGGTGTATGTGAGGTAGTGACACAGAGCACATGAAGCATATTCCCTTATTAACTCTTCACTACCCACTGGTGTATGTGAGGTGGTTACAGACAGAGCACATGAAGCATATTCCCTTATTAACTCTTCACCTCCCACTGGTGTATGTGAGGGGGTGACAGACAGAGCACATGTAGCATATTCCCTTATTAACTCTTCACTTCCCACTGGTGTATGTGAGGTGGTGACACAGAGCACATGAAGCATATTCCCTTATTAACTCTTCACTTCCCACTGGTGTATGTGAGGTGGTTACAGACAGAGCACATGTAGCATATTCCCTTATTAACTCTTCACTTCCCACTGGTGTATGTGAGGTGGTGACAGACAGAGCACATGTAGCATATTCCCTTATTAACTCTTCACTTCCCACTGGTGTATGTGAGGGGGTGACAGACAGAGCACATGTAGCATATTCCCTTATTAACTCTTCACTTCCCACTGGTGTATGTGAGGTGGTTACAGACAGAGCACATGTAGCATATTCCCTTATTAACTCTTCACTTCCCACTGGTGTATGTGAGGGGGTGACAGACAGAGCGCATGTAGCATATTCCCTTATTAACTCTTCACTTCCCACTGGTGTATGTGAGGTGGTGACACAGAGCACATGAAGCATATTCCCTTATTAACTCTTCACTTCCCACTGGTGTATGTGAGGTGGTGACAGACAGAGCACATGTAGCATATTCCCTTATTAACTCTTCACTTCCCACTGGTGTATGTGAGGTGGTGACAGACAGAGCACATGTAGCATATTCCCTTATTAACTCTTCACTTCCCACTGGTGTATGTGAGGGGGTGACAGACAGAGCACATGTAGCATATTCCCTTATTAACTCTTCACTTCCCACTGGTGTATGTGAGGGGGTGACAGACAGAGCGCATGTAGCATATTCCCTTATTAACTCTTCACTTCCCACTGGTGTATGTGAGGTGGTGACACAGAGCACATGAAGCATATTCCCTTATTAACTCTTCACTTCCCACTGGTGTATGTGAGGTGGTTACAGACAGAGAACATGAAGCATATTCCCTTATTAACTCTTCACTTCCCACTGGTGTATGTGAGGTGGTTACAGACAGAGAACATGAAGCATATTCCCTTATTAACTCTTCACTTCCCACTGGTGTATGTGAGGTGGTTACATACAGAGCACATGAAGCATATTCCCTTATTAACTCTTCACTTCCCACTGGTGTATGTGAGGTGGTTACAGACAGAGCACATGAAGCATATTCCCTTATTAACTCTTCACTTCCCACTGGTGTATGTGAGGTGGTTACAGACAGAGCACATGAAGCATATTCCCTTATTAACTCTTCACTTCCCACTGGTGTATGTGAGGTGGTTACAGACAGAGCACATGAAGCATATTCCCTTATTAACTCTTCACTTCCCACTGGTGTATGTGAGGGGGTGACAGACAGAGCACATGAAGCATATTCCCTTATTAACTCTTCACTTCCCACTGGTGTATGTGAGGGGGTTACAGACAGAGCACATGAAGCATATTCCCTTATTAACTCTTCACTTCCCACTGGTGTATGTGAGGGGGTGACAGACAGAGCACATGTAGCATATTCCCTTATTAACTCTTCACCTCCCACTGGTGTATGTGAGGTGGTTACAGACAGAGCACATGAAGCATATTCCCTTATTAACTCTTCACTTCCCACTGGTGTATGTGAGGTGGTTACAGACAGAGCACATGAAGCATATTCCCTTATTAACTCTTCACTTCCCACTGGTGTATGTGAGGGGGTGACACAGAGCACATGAAGCATATTCCCTTATTAACTCTTCACTTCCCACTGGTGTATGTGAGGTGGTTACAGACAGAGCACATGAAGCATATTCCCTTATTAACTCTTCACCTCCCACTGGTGTATGTGAGGTGGTGACAGACAGAGCACATGAAGCATATTCCCTTATTAACTCTTCACTTCCCACTGGTGTATGTGAGGGGGTGACACAGAGCACATTAAGCATATTCCCTTATTAACTCTTCACTTCCCACTGGTGTATGTGAGGTGGTGACAGACAGAGCACATGAAGCATATTCCCTTATTAACTCTTCACTTCCCACTGGTGTATGTGAGGTGGTTACAGACAGAGCACATGAAGCATATTCCCTTATTAACTCTTCACTTCCCACTGGTGTATGTGAGGTGGTTACAGACAGAGCACAAGTAGCATATTCCCTTATTAACTCTTCACTTCCCACTGGTGTATGTGAGGGGGTGACAGACAGAGCACATGAAGCATATTCCCTTATTAACTCTTCACTTCCCACTGGTGTATGTGAGGTGGTTACAGACAGAGCGCATGTAGCATATTCCCTTATTAACTCTTCACTTCCCACTGGTGTATGTGAGGTGGTGACAGACAGAGCACATGAAGCATATTCCCTTATTAACTCTTCACTTCCCACTGGTGTATGTGAGGTGGTTACAGACAGAGCACATGTAGCATATTCCCTTATTAACTCTTCACCTCCCACTGGTGTATGTGAGGTGGTGACAGACAGAGCACATGAAGCATATTCCCTTATTAACTCTTCACTTCCCACTGGTGTATGTGAGGTGGTTACAGACAGAGCACATGTAGCATATTCCCTTATTAACTCTTCACCTCCCACTGGTGTATGTGAGGTGGTGACAGACAGAGCACATGAAGCATATTCCCTTATTAACTCTTCACTTCCCACTGGTGTATGTGAGGGGGTGACACAGAGCACATGAAGCATATTCCCTTATTAACTCTTCACTTCCCACTGGTGTATGTGAGGTGGTTACAGACAGAGCACATGAAGCATATTCCCTTATTAACTCTTCACTTCCCACTGGTGTATGTGAGGTGGTTACAGACAGAGCACATGAAGCATATTCCCTTATTAACTCTTCACCTCCCACTGGTGTATGTGAGGTGGTTACAGACAGAGCACATGAAGCATATTCCCTTATTAACTCTTCACCTCCCACTGGTGTATGTGAGGTGGTGACAGACAGAGCACATGAAGCATATTCCCTTATTAACTCTTCACCTGCCACTGGTGTATGTGAGGTGGTGACAGACAGAGCACATGAAGCATATTCCCTTATTAACTCTTCACTTCCCACTGGTGTATGTGAGGTGGTGACAGACAGAGCACATGAAGCATATTCCCTTATTAACTCTTCACTTCCCACTGGTGTATGTGAGGGGGTGACAGACAGAGCACATGAAGCATATTCCCTTATTAACTCTTCACTTCCCACTGGTGTATGTGAGGTGGTTACAGACAGAGCACATGAAGCATATTCCCTTATTAACTCTTCACTTCCCACTGGTGTATGTGAGGTGGTTACAGACAGAGCACATGAAGCATATTCCCTTATTAACTCTTCACTTCCCACTGGTGTATGTGAGGGGGTGACAGACAGAGCACATGTAGCATATTCCCTTATTAACTCTTCACTTCCCACTGGTGTATGTGAGGGGGTGACAGACAGAGCACATGAAGCATATTCCCTTATTAACTCTTCACTTCCCACTGGTGTATGTGAAGTGGTGACACAGAGCACATGAAGCATATTCCCTTATTAACTCTTCACTTCCCACTGGTGTATGTGAGGTGGTGACACAGAGCACATGTAGCATATTCCCTTATTAACTCTTCACTTCCCACTGGTGTATGTGAGGTGGTGACAGACAGAGCACATGAAGCATATTCCCTTATTAACTCTTCACTTCCCACTGGTGTATGTGAGGTGGTTACAGACAGAGCACATGAAGCATATTCCCTTATTAACTCTTCACTTCCCACTGTTGTATGTGAGGTTGTGACAGACAGAGCACATGTAGCATATTCCCTTATTAACTCTTCACTTCCCACTGGTGTATGTGAGGTGGTGACACAGAGCACATGAAGCATACTCCCTTATTAACTCTTCACTTCCCACTGGTGTATGTGAGGTGGTTACAGACAGAGCACATGAAGCATATTCCCTTATTAACTCTTCACTTCCCACTGGTGTATGTGAGGTGGTTACAGACAGAGCACATGAAGCATATTCCCTTATTAACTCTTCACTTCCCACTGGTGTATGTGAGGGGGTTACATACAGAGCACATGAAGCATATTCCCTTATTAACTCTTCACCTCCCACTGGTGTATGTGAGGTGGTTACAGACAGAGCACATGAAGCATATTCCCTTATTAACTCTTCACTTCCCACTGGTGTATGTGAGGTGGTTACAGACAGAGCACATGTAGCATATTCCCTTATTAACTCTTCACTTCCCACTGGTGTATGTGAGGGGGTTACAGACAGAGCACATGAAGCATATTCCCTTATTAACTCTTCACTTCCCACTGGTGTATGTGAGGGGGTGACAGACAGAGCACATGAAGCATATTCCCTTATTAACTCTTCACTTCCCACTGGTGTATGTGAGGTGGTTACAGACAGAGCACATGAAGCATATTCCCTTATTAACTCTTCACTACCCACTGGTGTATGTGAGGGGGTTACAGACAGAGCACATGAAGCATATTCCCTTATTAACTCTTCACTTCCCACTGGTGTATGTGAGGTGGTGACAGACAGAGAACATGAAGCATATTCCCTTATTAACTCTTCACTTCCCACTGGTGTATGTGAGGGGGTTACAGACAGAGCACATGAAGCATATTCCCTTATTAACTCTTCACTTCCCACTGGTGTATGTGAGGGGGTGACAGACAGAGAACATGAAGCATATTCCCTTTTTAACTCTTCACTTCCCACTGGTGTATGTGAGGGGGTGACAGACAGAGAACATGAAGCATATTCCCTTTTTAACTCTTCACTTCCCACTGGTGTATGTGAGGGGGGTGACAGACAGAGAACATGAAGCATATTCCCTTTTTAACTCTTCACTTCCCACTGGTGTATGTGAGGGGGTGACAGACAGAGAACATGTAGCATATTCCCTTATTAACTCTTCACTACCCACTGGTGTATGTGAGGGGGTGACAGACAGAGAACATGAAGCATATTCCCTTATTAACTCTTCACTTCCCACTGTTGTATGTGAGGTGGTTACAGACAGAGCACATGTAGCATATTCCCTTATTAACTCTTCACTTCCCACTGGTGTATGTGAGGGGGTGACAGACAGAGCGCATGTAGCATATTCCCTTATTAACTCTTCACTTCCCACTGGTGTATGTGAGGTGGTTACAGACAGAGCACATGTAGCATATTCCCTTATTAACTCTTCACTTCCCACTGGTGTATGTGAGGGGGTGACAGACAGAGCACATGAAGCATATTCCCTTATTAACTCTTCACTTCCCACTGGTGTATGTGAGGGGGTGACACAGAGCACATGAAGCATATTCCCTTATTAACTCTTCACTTCCCACTGGTGTATGTGAGGTGGTTACAGACAGAGCACATGTAGCATATTCCCTTATTAACTCTTCACCTCCCACTGGTGTATGTGAGGTGGTTACAGACAGAGCACATGAAGCATATTCCCTTATTAACTCTTCACTTCCCACTGGTGTATGTGAGGGGGTGACACAGAGCACATGAAGCATATTCCCTTATTAACTCTTCACTTCCCACTGGTGTATGTGAGGGGGTGACAGACAGAGAACATGAAGCATATTCCCTTGTTAACTCTTCACTTCCCACTGGTGTATGTGAGGTTGTGACAGACAGAGCACATGAAGCATATTCCCTTATTAACTCTTCACTTCCCACTGGTGTATGTGAGGTTGTGACAGACAGAGCACATGAAGCATATTCCCTTGTTAACTCTTCACTTCCCACTGGTGTATGTGAGGTGGTGACAGACAGAGCACATGAAGCATATTCCCTTATTAACTCTTCACTTCCCACTGGTGTATGTGAGGTGGTTACAGACAGAGCACATGAAGCATATTCCCTTATTAACTCTTCACTTCCCACTGGTGTATGTGAGGGGGTTACAGACAGAGCACATGAAGCATATTCCCTTATTAACTCTTCACTTCCCACTGGTGTATGTGAGGTGGTTACAGACAGAGAACATGAAGCATATTCCCTTATTAACTCTTCACTTCCCACTGGTGTATGTGAGGTGGTTACAGACAGAGCACATGTAGCATATTCCCTTATTAACTCTTCACTTCCCACTGGTGTATGTGAGGGGGTTACAGACAGAGCACATGAAGCATATTCCCTTATTAACTCTTCACTTCCCACTGGTGTATGTGAGGGGGTGACAGACAGAGCACATGAAGCATATTCCCTTATTAACTCTTCACTTCCCACTGGTGTATGTGAGGTGGTTACAGACAGAGCACATGAAGCATATTCCCTTATTAACTCTTCACTACCCACTGGTGTATGTGAGGGGGTTACAGACAGAGCACATGAAGCATATTCCCTTATTAACTCTTCACTTCCCACTGGTGTATGTGAGGTGGTGACAGACAGAGAACATGAAGCATATTCCCTTATTAACTCTTCACTTCCCACTGGTGTATGTGAGGGGGTTACAGACAGAGCACATGAAGCATATTCCCTTATTAACTCTTCACTTCCCACTGGTGTATGTGAGGGGGTGACAGACAGAGAACATGAAGCATATTCCCTTTTTAACTCTTCACTTCCCACTGGTGTATGTGAGGGGGTGACAGACAGAGAACATGAAGCATATTCCCTTTTTAACTCTTCACTTCCCACTGGTGTATGTGAGGGGGTGACAGACAGAGAACATGAAGCATATTCCCTTTTTAACTCTTCACTTCCCACTGGTGTATGTGAGGGGGTGACAGACAGAGAACATGTAGCATATTCCCTTATTAACTCTTCACTACCCACTGGTGTATGTGAGGGGGTGACAGACAGAGAACATGAAGCATATTCCCTTATTAACTCTTCACTTCCCACTGTTGTATGTGAGGTGGTTACAGACAGAGCACATGTAGCATATTCCCTTATTAACTCTTCACTTCCCACTGGTGTATGTGAGGGGGTGACAGACAGAGCGCATGTAGCATATTCCCTTATTAACTCTTCACTTCCCACTGGTGTATGTGAGGTGGTTACAGACAGAGCACATGTAGCATATTCCCTTATTAACTCTTCACTTCCCACTGGTGTATGTGAGGGGGTGACAGACAGAGCACATGAAGCATATTCCCTTATTAACTCTTCACTTCCCACTGGTGTATGTGAGGGGGTGACACAGAGCACATGAAGCATATTCCCTTATTAACTCTTCACTTCCCACTGGTGTATGTGAGGTGGTTACAGACAGAGCACATGTAGCATATTCCCTTATTAACTCTTCACCTCCCACTGGTGTATGTGAGGTGGTTACAGACAGAGCGCATGTAGCATATTCCCTTATTAACTCTTCACTTCCCACTGGTGTATGTGAGGTGGTTACAGACAGAGCACATGTAGCATATTCCCTTATTAACTCTTCACTTCCCACTGGTGTATGTGAGGGGGTGACAGACAGAGCACATGAAGCATATTCCCTTATTAACTCTTCACCTCCCACTGGTGTATGTGAGGTGGTGACAGACAGAGAACATGAAGCATATTCCCTTATTAACTCTTCACTTCCCACTGGTGTATGTGAGGTGGTGACAGACAGAGAACATGAAGCATATTCCCTTATTAACTCTTCACCTCCCACTGGTGTATGTGAGGTGGTGACAGACAGAGCACATGAAGCATATTCCCTTATTAACTCTTCACTTCCCACTGGTGTATGTGAGGTGGTGACAGACAGAGCACATGAAGCATATTCCCTTATTAACTCTTCACTTCCCACTGGTGTATGTGAGGTGGTTACAGACAGAGCACATGTAGCATATTCCCTTATTAACTCTTCACTTCCCACTGGTGTATGTGAGGTGGTTACAGACAGAGCACATGTAGCATATTCCCTTATTAACTCTTCACCTCCCACTGGTGTATGTGAGGGGGTGACAGACAGAGCACATGAAGCATATTCCCTTATTAACTCTTCACTTCCCACTGGTGTATGTGAGGTGGTGACAGACAGAGCACATGAAGCATATTCCCTTATTAACTCTTCACCTCCCACTGGTGTATGTGAGGTGGTGACACAGAGCACATGAAGCATATTCCCTTATTAACTCTTCACTTCCCACTGGTGTATGTGAGGGGGTGACACAGAGCACATGAAGCATATTCCCTTATTAACTCTTCACTTCCCACTGGTGTATGTGAGGGGGTGACAGACAGAGAACATGAAGCATATTCCCTTGTTAACTCTTCACTTCCCACTGGTGTATGTGAGGTTGTGACAGACAGAGCACATGAAGCATATTCCCTTATTAACTCTTCACTTCCCACTGGTGTATGTGAGGTTGTGACAGACAGAGCACATGAAGCATATTCCCTTGTTAACTCTTCACTTCCCACTGGTGTATGTGAGGTGGTGACAGACAGAGCACATGAAGCATATTCCCTTATTAACTCTTCACTTCCCACTGGTGTATGTGAGGTGGTTACAGACAGAGCACATGAAGCATATTCCCTTATTAACTCTTCACTTCCCACTGGTGTATGTGAGGGGGTTACAGACAGAGCACATGAAGCATATTCCCTTATTAACTCTTCACTTCCCACTGGTGTATGTGAGGTGGTTACAGACAGAGAACATGAAGCATATTCCCTTATTAACTCTTCACTTCCCACTGGTGTATGTGAGGTGGTTACAGACAGAGCACATGAAGCATATTCCCTTATTAACTCTTCACTTCCCACTGGTGTATGTGAGGGGGTGACAGACAGAGAACATGAAGCATATTCCCTTATTAACTCTTCACTTCCCACTGGTGTATGTGAGGTGGTGACAGACAGAGCACATGAAGCATATTCCCTTATTAACTCTTCACTTCCCACTGGTGTATGTGAGGGGTGACAGACAGAGCACATGAAGCATATTCCCTTATTAACTCTTCACTTCCCACTGGTGTATGTGAGGTGGTTACAGACAGAGCACATGTAGCATATTCCCTTATTAACTCTTCACTTCCCACTGGTGTATGTGAGGTGGTTACAGACAGAGCACATGTAGCATATTCCCTTATTAACTCTTCACTTCCCACTGGTGTATGTGAGGTGGTTACAGACAGAGCACATGTAGCATATTCCCTTATTAACTCTTCACTTCCCACTGGTGTATGTGAGGGGGTTACAGACAGAGCACATGAAGCATATTCCCTTATTAACTCTTCACTACCCACTGGTGTATGTGAGGTGGTGACAGACAGAGCACATGTAGCATATTCCCTTATTAACTCTTCACTTCCCACTGGTGTATGTGAGGGGGTGACAGACAGAGCACATGAAGCATATTCCCTTATTAACTCTTCACTTCCCACTGGTGTATGTGAGGGGGTGACAGACAGAGCACATGTAGCATATTCCCTTATTAACTCTTCACCTCCCACTGGTGTATGTGAGGTGGTGACAGACAGAGCACATGAAGCATATTCCCTTATTAACTCTTCACTTCCCACTGGTGTATGTGAGGGGGTGACAGACAGAGAACATGAAGCATATTCCCTTATTAACTCTTCACTTCCCACTGGTGTATGTGAGGGGGTGACACAGAGCACATGAAGCATATTCCCTTATTAACTCTTCACCTCCCACTGGTGTATGTGAGGTGGTGACAGACAGAGCACATGTAGCATATTCCCTTATTAACTCTTCACTTCCCACTGGTGTATGTGAGGTGGTTACAGACAGAGCACATGTAGCATATTCCCTTATTAACTCTTCACTTCCCACTGGTGTATGTGAGGTGGTTACAGACAGAGCACATGTAGCATATTCCCTTATTAACTCTTCACTTCCCACTGGTGTATGTGAGGTGGTGACACAGAGCACATGAAGCATATTCCCTTGTTAACTCTTCACTTCCCACTGGTGTATGTGAGGGGGTGACAGACAGAGCACATGAAGCATATTCCCTTATTAACTCTTCACTTCCCACTGGTGTATGTGAGGTGGTTACAGACAGAGCGCATGTAGCATATTCCCTTATTAACTCTTCACTTCCCACTGGTGTATGTGAGGTGGTGACAGACAGAGCACATGAAGCATATTCCCTTATTAACTCTTCACTTCCCACTGGTGTATGTGAGGGGGTGACAGACAGAGCACATGAAGCATATTCCCTTATTAACTCTTCACTTCCCACTGGTGTATGTGAGGGGGGTGACAGACAGAGCACATGTAGCATATTCCCTTATTAACTCTTCACCTCCCACTGGTGTATGTGAGGTGGTTACAGACAGAGCACATGAAGCATATTCCCTTATTAACTCTTCACTTCCCACTGGTGTATGTGAGGGGGTGACAGACAGAGCACATGAAGCATATTCCCTTATTAACTCTTCACTTCCCACTGGTGTATGTGAGGTGGTTACAGACAGAGCACATGTAGCATATTCCCTTATTAACTCTTCACCTCCCACTGGTGTATGTGAGGTGGTGACAGACAGAGCACATGAAGCATATTCCCTTATTAACTCTTCACCTCCCACTGGTGTATGTGAGGTGGTGACAGACAGAGCACATGAAGCATATTCCCTTATTAACTCTTCACTTCCCACTGGTGTATGTGAGGTGGTGACAGACAGAGCACATGAAGCATATTCCCTTATTAACTCTTCACCTCCCACTGGTGTATGTGAGGTGGTTACAGACAGAGCACATGTAGCATATTCCCTTATTAACTCTTCACTTCCCACTGGTGTATGTGAGGTGGTTACAGACAGAGCACATGTAGCATATTCCCTTATTAACTCTTCACTTCCCACTGGTGTATGTGAGGTGGTTACAGACAGAGCACATGTAGCATATTCCCTTATTAACTCTTCACTTCCCATTGGTGTATGTGAAGTGGTGACACAGAGCACATGAAGCATATTCCCTTATTAACTCTTCACTTCCCACTGGTGTATGTGAGGTGGTTACAGACAGAGCACATGAAGCATATTCCCTTATTAACTCTTCACTACCCACTGGTGTATGTGAGGTGGTGACAGACAGAGAACATGAAGCATATTCCCTTATTAACTCTTCACTTCCCACTGGTGTATGTGAGGGGGTTACAGACAGAGCACATGAAGCATATTCCCTTATTAACTCTTCACTTCCCACTGGTGTATGTGAGGTTGTGACAGACAGAGCACATGAAGCATACTCCCTTATTAACTCTTCACTTCCCACTGGTGTATGTGAGGGGGTGACAGACAGAGAACATGAAGCATATTCCCTTTTTAACTCTTCACTTCCCACTGGTGTATGTGAGGTGGTTACAGACAGAGCACAAGTAGCATATTCCCTTATTAACTCTTCACTTCCCACTGTTGTATGTGAGGTGGTTACAGACAGAGCACATGTAGCATATTCCCTTATTAACTCTTCACTTCCCACTGGTGTATGTGAGGGGGTGACAGACAGAGCGCATGTAGCATATTCCCTTATTAACTCTTCACTTCCCACTGGTGTATGTGAGGTGGTTACAGACAGAGCACATGTAGCATATTCCCTTATTAACTCTTCACTTCCCACTGGTGTATGTGAGGGGGTGACAGACAGAGCACATGAAGCATATTCCCTTATTAACTCTTCACTTCCCACTGGTGTATGTGAGGGGGTGACACAGAGCACATGAAGCATATTCCCTTATTAACTCTTCACTTCCCACTGGTGTATGTGAGGTGGTTACAGACAGAGCACATGTAGCATATTCCCTTATTAACTCTTCACCTCCCACTGGTGTATGTGAGGTGGTTACAGACAGAGCGCATGTAGCATATTCCCTTATTAACTCTTCACTTCCCACTGGTGTATGTGAGGGGGTGACAGACAGAGAACATGAAGCATATTCCCTTATTAACTCTTCACTTCCCACTGGTGTATGTGAGGTGGTTACAGACAGAGCACATGTAGCATATTCCCTTATTAACTCTTCACTTCCCACTGGTGTATGTGAGGGGGTGACAGACAGAGCACATGAAGCATATTCCCTTATTAACTCTTCACCTCCCACTGGTGTATGTGAGGTGGTTACAGACAGAGCACATGAAGCATATTCCCTTATTAACTCTTCACCTCCCACTGGTGTATGTGAGGTGGTGACAGACAGAGCACATGAAGCATATTCCCTTATTAACTCTTCACCTGCCACTGGTGTATGTGAGGTGGTGACAGACAGAGCACATGAAGCATATTCCCTTATTAACTCTTCACTTCCCACTGGTGTATGTGAGGTGGTGACAGACAGAGCACATGAAGCATATTCCCTTATTAACTCTTCACTTCCCACTGGTGTATGTGAGGGGGGTTACAGACAGAGCACATGAAGCATATTCCCTTATTAACTCTTCACTTCCCACTGGTGTATGTGAGGTGGTTACAGACAGAGCACATGAAGCATATTCCCTTATTAACTCTTCACTTCCCACTGGTGTATGTGAGGTGGTTACAGACAGAGCACATGAAGCATATTCCCTTATTAACTCTTCACTTCCCACTGGTGTATGTGAGGGGGTGACAGACAGAGCACATGTAGCATATTCCCTTATTAACTCTTCACTTCCCACTGGTGTATGTGAGGGGGTGACAGACAGAGCACATGAAGCATATTCCCTTATTAACTCTTCACTTCCCACTGGTGTATGTGAAGTGGTGACACAGAGCACATGAAGCATATTCCCTTATTAACTCTTCACTTCCCACTGGTGTATGTGAGGTGGTGACACAGAGCACATGTAGCATATTCCCTTATTAACTCTTCACTTCCCACTGGTGTATGTGAGGTGGTGACAGACAGAGCACATGAAGCATATTCCCTTATTAACTCTTCACTTCCCACTGGTGTATGTGAGGTGGTTACAGACAGAGCACATGAAGCATATTCCCTTATTAACTCTTCACTTCCCACTGTTGTATGTGAGGTTGTGACAGACAGAGCACATGTAGCATATTCCCTTATTAACTCTTCACTTCCCACTGGTGTATGTGAGGTGGTGACACAGAGCACATGAAGCATACTCCCTTATTAACTCTTCACTTCCCACTGGTGTATGTGAGGTGGTTACAGACAGAGCACATGAAGCATATTCCCTTATTAACTCTTCACTTCCCACTGGTGTATGTGAGGTGGTTACAGACAGAGCACATGAAGCATATTCCCTTATTAACTCTTCACTTCCCACTGGTGTATGTGAGGGGGTTACATACAGAGCACATGAAGCATATTCCCTTATTAACTCTTCACCTCCCACTGGTGTATGTGAGGTGGTTACAGACAGAGCACATGAAGCATATTCCCTTATTAACTCTTCACTTCCCACTGGTGTATGTGAGGTGGTTACAGACAGAGCACATGTAGCATATTCCCTTATTAACTCTTCACTTCCCACTGGTGTATGTGAGGGGGTTACAGACAGAGCACATGAAGCATATTCCCTTATTAACTCTTCACTTCCCACTGGTGTATGTGAGGGGGTGACAGACAGAGCACATGAAGCATATTCCCTTATTAACTCTTCACTTCCCACTGGTGTATGTGAGGTGGTTACAGACAGAGCACATGAAGCATATTCCCTTATTAACTCTTCACTACCCACTGGTGTATGTGAGGGGGTTACAGACAGAGCACATGAAGCATATTCCCTTATTAACTCTTCACTTCCCACTGGTGTATGTGAGGTGGTGACAGACAGAGAACATGAAGCATATTCCCTTATTAACTCTTCACTTCCCACTGGTGTATGTGAGGGGGTTACAGACAGAGCACATGAAGCATATTCCCTTATTAACTCTTCACTTCCCACTGGTGTATGTGAGGGGGTGACAGACAGAGAACATGAAGCATATTCCCTTTTTAACTCTTCACTTCCCACTGGTGTATGTGAGGGGGGTGACAGACAGAGAACATGAAGCATATTCCCTTTTTAACTCTTCACTTCCCACTGGTGTATGTGAGGGGGGTGACAGACAGAGAACATGAAGCATATTCCCTTTTTAACTCTTCACTTCCCACTGGTGTATGTGAGGGGGTGACAGACAGAGAACATGTAGCATATTCCCTTATTAACTCTTCACTACCCACTGGTGTATGTGAGGGGGTGACAGACAGAGAACATGAAGCATATTCCCTTATTAACTCTTCACTTCCCACTGTTGTATGTGAGGTGGTTACAGACAGAGCACATGTAGCATATTCCCTTATTAACTCTTCACTTCCCACTGGTGTATGTGAGGGGGTGACAGACAGAGCGCATGTAGCATATTCCCTTATTAACTCTTCACTTCCCACTGGTGTATGTGAGGTGGTTACAGACAGAGCACATGTAGCATATTCCCTTATTAACTCTTCACTTCCCACTGGTGTATGTGAGGGGGTGACAGACAGAGCACATGAAGCATATTCCCTTATTAACTCTTCACTTCCCACTGGTGTATGTGAGGGGGTGACACAGAGCACATGAAGCATATTCCCTTATTAACTCTTCACTTCCCACTGGTGTATGTGAGGTGGTTACAGACAGAGCACATGTAGCATATTCCCTTATTAACTCTTCACCTCCCACTGGTGTATGTGAGGTGGTTACAGACAGAGCGCATGTAGCATATTCCCTTATTAACTCTTCACTTCCCACTGGTGTATGTGAGGTGGTTACAGACAGAGCACATGTAGCATATTCCCTTATTAACTCTTCACTTCCCACTGGTGTATGTGAGGGGGTGACAGACAGAGCACATGAAGCATATTCCCTTATTAACTCTTCACCTCCCACTGGTGTATGTGAGGTGGTGACAGACAGAGAACATGAAGCATATTCCCTTATTAACTCTTCACTTCCCACTGGTGTATGTGAGGTGGTGACAGACAGAGAACATGAAGCATATTCCCTTATTAACTCTTCACCTCCCACTGGTGTATGTGAGGTGGTGACAGACAGAGCACATGAAGCATATTCCCTTATTAACTCTTCACTTCCCACTGGTGTATGTGAGGTGGTGACAGACAGAGCACATGAAGCATATTCCCTTATTAACTCTTCACTTCCCACTGGTGTATGTGAGGTGGTTACAGACAGAGCACATGTAGCATATTCCCTTATTAACTCTTCACTTCCCACTGGTGTATGTGAGGTGGTTACAGACAGAGCACATGTAGCATATTCCCTTATTAACTCTTCACCTCCCACTGGTGTATGTGAGGGGGTGACAGACAGAGCACATGAAGCATATTCCCTTATTAACTCTTCACTTCCCACTGGTGTATGTGAGGTGGTGACAGACAGAGCACATGAAGCATATTCCCTTATTAACTCTTCACCTCCCACTGGTGTATGTGAGGTGGTGACACAGAGCACATGAAGCATATTCCCTTATTAACTCTTCACTTCCCACTGGTGTATGTGAGGGGGTGACACAGAGCACATGAAGCATATTCCCTTATTAACTCTTCACTTCCCACTGGTGTATGTGAGGGGGTGACAGACAGAGAACATGAAGCATATTCCCTTGTTAACTCTTCACTTCCCACTGGTGTATGTGAGGTTGTGACAGACAGAGCACATGAAGCATATTCCCTTATTAACTCTTCACTTCCCACTGGTGTATGTGAGGTTGTGACAGACAGAGCACATGAAGCATATTCCCTTGTTAACTCTTCACTTCCCACTGGTGTATGTGAGGTGGTGACAGACAGAGCACATGAAGCATATTCCCTTATTAACTCTTCACTTCCCACTGGTGTATGTGAGGTGGTTACAGACAGAGCACATGAAGCATATTCCCTTATTAACTCTTCACTTCCCACTGGTGTATGTGAGGGGGTTACAGACAGAGCACATGAAGCATATTCCCTTATTAACTCTTCACTTCCCACTGGTGTATGTGAGGTGGTTACAGACAGAGAACATGAAGCATATTCCCTTATTAACTCTTCACTTCCCACTGGTGTATGTGAGGTGGTTACAGACAGAGCACATGAAGCATATTCCCTTATTAACTCTTCACTTCCCACTGGTGTATGTGAGGGGGTGACAGACAGAGAACATGAAGCATATTCCCTTATTAACTCTTCACTTCCCACTGGTGTATGTGAGGTGGTGACAGACAGAGCACATGAAGCATATTCCCTTATTAACTCTTCACTTCCCACTGGTGTATGTGAGGGGTGACAGACAGAGCACATGAAGCATATTCCCTTATTAACTCTTCACTTCCCACTGGTGTATGTGAGGTGGTTACAGACAGAGCACATGTAGCATATTCCCTTATTAACTCTTCACTTCCCACTGGTGTATGTGAGGTGGTTACAGACAGAGCACATGTAGCATATTCCCTTATTAACTCTTCACTTCCCACTGGTGTATGTGAGGTGGTTACAGACAGAGCACATGTAGCATATTCCCTTATTAACTCTTCACTTCCCACTGGTGTATGTGAGGGGGTTACAGACAGAGCACATGAAGCATATTCCCTTATTAACTCTTCACTACCCACTGGTGTATGTGAGGTGGTGACAGACAGAGCACATGTAGCATATTCCCTTATTAACTCTTCACTTCCCACTGGTGTATGTGAGGGGGTGACAGACAGAGCACATGAAGCATATTCCCTTATTAACTCTTCACTTCCCACTGGTGTATGTGAGGGGGGTGACAGACAGAGCACATGTAGCATATTCCCTTATTAACTCTTCACCTCCCACTGGTGTATGTGAGGTGGTGACAGACAGAGCACATGAAGCATATTCCCTTATTAACTCTTCACTTCCCACTGGTGTATGTGAGGGGGTGACAGACAGAGAACATGAAGCATATTCCCTTATTAACTCTTCACTTCCCACTGGTGTATGTGAGGGGGTGACACAGAGCACATGAAGCATATTCCCTTATTAACTCTTCACCTCCCACTGGTGTATGTGAGGTGGTGACAGACAGAGCACATGTAGCATATTCCCTTATTAACTCTTCACTTCCCACTGGTGTATGTGAGGTGGTTACAGACAGAGCACATGTAGCATATTCCCTTATTAACTCTTCACTTCCCACTGGTGTATGTGAGGTGGTTACAGACAGAGCACATGTAGCATATTCCCTTATTAACTCTTCACTTCCCACTGGTGTATGTGAGGTGGTGACACAGAGCACATGAAGCATATTCCCTTGTTAACTCTTCACTTCCCACTGGTGTATGTGAGGGGGTGACAGACAGAGCACATGAAGCATATTCCCTTATTAACTCTTCACTTCCCACTGGTGTATGTGAGGTGGTTACAGACAGAGCGCATGTAGCATATTCCCTTATTAACTCTTCACTTCCCACTGTTGTATGTGAGGTGGTGACAGACAGAGCACATGAAGCATATTCCCTTATTAACTCTTCACTTCCCACTGGTGTATGTGAGGGGGTGACAGACAGAGCACATGAAGCATATTCCCTTATTAACTCTTCACTTCCCACTGGTGTATGTGAGGGGGTGACAGACAGAGCACATGTAGCATATTCCCTTATTAACTCTTCACCTCCCACTGGTGTATGTGAGGTGGTTACAGACAGAGCACATGAAGCATATTCCCTTATTAACTCTTCACTTCCCACTGGTGTATGTGAGGGGGGTGACAGACAGAGCACATGAAGCATATTCCCTTATTAACTCTTCACTTCCCACTGGTGTATGTGAGGTGGTTACAGACAGAGCACATGTAGCATATTCCCTTATTAACTCTTCACCTCCCACTGGTGTATGTGAGGTGGTGACAGACAGAGCACATGAAGCATATTCCCTTATTAACTCTTCACCTCCCACTGGTGTATGTGAGGTGGTGACAGACAGAGCACATGAAGCATATTCCCTTATTAACTCTTCACTTCCCACTGGTGTATGTGAGGTGGTGACAGACAGAGCACATGAAGCATATTCCCTTATTAACTCTTCACCTCCCACTGGTGTATGTGAGGTGGTTACAGACAGAGCACATGTAGCATATTCCCTTATTAACTCTTCACTTCCCACTGGTGTATGTGAGGTGGTTACAGACAGAGCACATGTAGCATATTCCCTTATTAACTCTTCACTTCCCACTGGTGTATGTGAGGTGGTTACAGACAGAGCACATGTAGCATATTCCCTTATTAACTCTTCACTTCCCATTGGTGTATGTGAAGTGGTGACACAGAGCACATGAAGCATATTCCCTTATTAACTCTTCACTTCCCACTGGTGTATGTGAGGTGGTTACAGACAGAGCACATGAAGCATATTCCCTTATTAACTCTTCACTACCCACTGGTGTATGTGAGGTGGTGACAGACAGAGAACATGAAGCATATTCCCTTATTAACTCTTCACTTCCCACTGGTGTATGTGAGGGGGTTACAGACAGAGCACATGAAGCATATTCCCTTATTAACTCTTCACTTCCCACTGGTGTATGTGAGGTTGTGACAGACAGAGCACATGAAGCATACTCCCTTATTAACTCTTCACTTCCCACTGGTGTATGTGAGGGGGTGACAGACAGAGAACATGAAGCATATTCCCTTTTTAACTCTTCACTTCCCACTGGTGTATGTGAGGTGGTTACAGACAGAGCACAAGTAGCATATTCCCTTATTAACTCTTCACTTCCCACTGTTGTATGTGAGGTGGTTACAGACAGAGCACATGTAGCATATTCCCTTATTAACTCTTCACTTCCCACTGGTGTATGTGAGGGGGTGACAGACAGAGCGCATGTAGCATATTCCCTTATTAACTCTTCACTTCCCACTGGTGTATGTGAGGTGGTTACAGACAGAGCACATGTAGCATATTCCCTTATTAACTCTTCACTTCCCACTGGTGTATGTGAGGGGGTGACAGACAGAGCACATGAAGCATATTCCCTTATTAACTCTTCACTTCCCACTGGTGTATGTGAGGGGGTGACACAGAGCACATGAAGCATATTCCCTTATTAACTCTTCACTTCCCACTGGTGTATGTGAGGTGGTTACAGACAGAGCACATGTAGCATATTCCCTTATTAACTCTTCACCTCCCACTGGTGTATGTGAGGTGGTTACAGACAGAGCGCATGTAGCATATTCCCTTATTAACTCTTCACTTCCCACTGGTGTATGTGAGGGGGTGACAGACAGAGAACATGAAGCATATTCCCTTATTAACTCTTCACTTCCCACTGGTGTATGTGAGGTGGTTACAGACAGAGCACATGTAGCATATTCCCTTATTAACTCTTCACTTCCCACTGGTGTATGTGAGGGGGGTGACAGACAGAGCACATGAAGCATATTCCCTTATTAACTCTTCACCTCCCACTGGTGTATGTGAGGTGGTGACAGACAGAGAACATGAAGCATATTCCCTTATTAACTCTTCACTTCCCACTGGTGTATGTGAGGTGGTGACAGACAGAGAACATGAAGCATATTCCCTTATTAACTCTTCACCTCCCACTGGTGTATGTGAGGTGGTGACAGACAGAGCACATGAAGCATATTCCCTTATTAACTCTTCACTTCCCACTGGTGTATGTGAGGTGGTGACAGACAGAGCACATGAAGCATATTCCCTTATTAACTCTTCACTTCCCACTGGTGTATGTGAGGTGGTTACAGACAGAGCACATGTAGCATATTCCCTTATTAACTCTTCACTTCCCACTGGTGTATGTGAGGTGGTTACAGACAGAGCACATGTAGCATATTCCCTTATTAACTCTTCACCTCCCACTGGTGTATGTGAGGGGGTGACAGACAGAGCACATGAAGCATATTCCCTTATTAACTCTTCACTTCCCACTGGTGTATGTGAGGTGGTGACAGACAGAGCACATGAAGCATATTCTCTTATTAACTCTTCACTTCCCACTGGTGTATGTGAGGTGGTGACACAGAGCACATGAAGCATATTCCCTTATTAACTCTTCACTTCCCACTGGTGTATGTGAGGGGGTTACAGACAGAGCACATGTAGCATATTCCCTTTTTAACTCTTCACTTCCCACTGGTGTATGTGAGGTGGTTACAGACAGAGCACATGAAGCATATTCCCTTATTAACTCTTCACTTACCACTGGTGTATGTGAGGTGGTTACAGACAGAGCACATGAAGCATATTCCCTTATTAACTCTTCACTTCCCACTGGTGTATGTGAGGGGGTGACAGACAGAGAACATGAAGCATATTCCCTTATTAACTCTTCACTTCCCACTGGTGTATGTGAGGGGGGTGACAGACAGAGAACATGAAGCATATTCCCTTGTTAACTCTTCACTTCCCACTGGTGTATGTGAGGTTGTGACAGACAGAGCACATGAAGCATATTCCCTTATTAACTCTTCACTTCCCACTGGTGTATGTGAGGGGGTTACAGACAGAGCACATGAAGCATATTCCCTTATTAACTCTTCACTTCCCACTGGTGTATGTGAGGTGGTTACAGACAGAGAACATGAAGCATATTCCCTTATTAACTCTTCACTTCCCACTGGTGTATGTGAGGTGGTTACAGACAGAGCACATGAAGCATATTCCCTTATTAACTCTTCACTTCCCACTGGTGTATGTGAGGGGGTGACAGACAGAGAACATGAAGCATATTCCCTTATTAACTCTTCACTTCCCACTGGTGTATGTGAGGTGGTTACAGACAGAGCACATGTAGCATATTCCCTTATTAACTCTTCACTTCCCACTGGTGTATGTGAGGGGGGTGACAGACAGAGCACATGAAGCATATTCCCTTATTAACTCTTCACTTCCCACTGGTGTATGTGAGGGGGTGACAGACAGAGCACATGAAGCATATTCCCTTATTAACTCTTCACTTCCCACTGGTGTATGTGAGGGGGTGACAGACAGAGCACATGTAGCATATTCCCTTATTAACTCTTCACCTCCCACTGGTGTATGTGAAGTGGTGACAGACAGAGCACATGAAGCATATTCCCTTATTAACTCTTCACTTCCCACTGGTGTATGTGAGGGGGTGACAGACAGAGAACATGAAGCATATTCCCTTATTAACTCTTCACTTCCCACTGGTGTATGTGAGGGGGTGACACAGAGCACATGAAGCATATTCCCTTATTAACTCTTCACCTCCCACTGGTGTATGTGAGGTGGTGACAGACAGAGCACATGTAGCATATTCCCTTATTAACTCTTCACTTCCCACTGGTGTATGTGAGGTGGTTACAGACAGAGCACATGTAGCATATTCCCTTATTAACTCTTCACTTCCCACTGGTGTATGTGAGGTGGTTACAGACAGAGCACATGTAGCATATTCCCTTATTAACTCTTCACTTCCCACTGGTGTATGTGAGGTGGTGACACAGAGCACATGAAGCATATTCCCTTGTTAACTCTTCACTTCCCACTGGTGTATGTGAGGGGGTGACAGACAGAGCACATGAAGCATATTCCCTTATTAACTCTTCACTTCCCACTGGTGTATGTGAGGTGGTTACAGACAGAGCGCATGTAGCATATTCCCTTATTAACTCTTCACTTCCCACTGGTGTATGTGAGGTGGTGACAGACAGAGCACATGAAGCATATTCCCTTATTAACTCTTCACTTCCCACTGGTGTATGTGAGGTGGTGACAGACAGAGCACATGAAGCATATTCCCTTATTAACTCTTCACTTCCCACTGGTGTATGTGAGGTGGTTACAGACAGAGCACATGAAGCATATTCCCTTATTAACTCTTCACTTCCCACTGGTGTATGTGAGGGGGGTGACAGACAGAGCACATGAAGCATATTCCCTTATTAACTCTTCACTTCCCACTGGTGTATGTGAGGTGGTTACAGACAGAGCACATGAAGCATATTCCCTTATTAACTCTTCACCTCCCACTGGTGTATGTGAGGTGGTGACAGACAGAGCACATGAAGCATATTCCCTTATTAACTCTTCACTTCCCACTGGTGTATGTGAGGGGGTGACAGACAGAGCACATGAAGCATATTCCCTTATTAACTCTTCACTTCCCACTGGTGTATGTGAGGTGGTTACAGACAGAGCACATGTAGCATATTCCCTTATTAACTCTTCACCTCCCACTGGTGTATGTGAGGTGGTGACAGACAGAGCACATGAAGCATATTCCCTTATTAACTCTTCACTTCCCACTGGTGTATGTGAGGTGGTTACAGACAGAGCACATGAAGCATATTCCCTTATTAACTCTTCACTTCCCACTGGTGTATGTGAGGTGGTTACAGACAGAGCACATGTAGCATATTCCCTTATTAACTCTTCACCTCCCACTGGTGTATGTGAGGTGGTGACAGACAGAGCACATGAAGCATATTCCCTTATTAACTCTTCACCTCCCACTGGTGTATGTGAGGTGGTGACAGACAGAGCACATGAAGCATATTCCCTTATTAACTCTTCACTTCCCACTGGTGTATGTGAGGTGGTGACAGACAGAGCACATGAAGCATATTCCCTTATTAACTCTTCACCTCCCACTGGTGTATGTGAGGTGGTTACAGACAGAGCACATGAAGCATATTCCCTTATTAACTCTTCACTTCCCACTGGTGTATGTGAGGTGGTGACAGACAGAGCACATGAAGCATATTCCCTTATTAACTCTTCACTTCCCACTGGTGTATGTGAGGTGGTTACAGACAGAGCACATGTAGCATATTCCCTTATTAACTCTTCACTTCCCACTGGTGTATGTGAGGTGGTTACAGACAGAGCACATGTAGCATATTCCCTTATTAACTCTTCACTTCCCATTGGTGTATGTGAAGTGGTGACACAGAGCACATGAAGCATATTCCCTTATTAACTCTTCACTTCCCACTGGTGTATGTGAGGTGGTTACAGACAGAGCACATGAAGCATATTCCCTTATTAACTCTTCACTTCCCACTGGTGTATGTGAGGTGGTTACAGACAGAGCACATGAAGCATATTCCCTTATTAACTCTTCACTTCCCACTGGTGTATGTGAGGGGGGTGACAGACAGAGCACATGAAGCATATTCCCTTATTAACTCTTCACTTCCCACTGGTGTATGTGAAGTGGTGACACAGAGCACATGAAGCATATTCCCTTATTAACTCTTCACTTCCCACTGGTGTATGTGAGGTGGTGACACAGAGCACATGTAGCATATTCCCTTATTAACTCTTCACTTCCCACTGGTGTATGTGAGGTGGTGACAGACAGAGCACATGAAGCATATTCCCTTATTAACTCTTCACTTCCCACTGGTGTATGTGGGGGGGGTGACAGACAGAGCACATGTAGCATATTCCCTTATTAACTCTTCACTTCCCACTGGTGTATGTGAGGTGGTGACACAGAGCACATGAAGCATACTCCCTTATTAACTCTTCACTTCCCACTGGTGTATGTGAGGTGGTTACAGACAGAGCACATGAAGCATATTCCCTTATTAACTCTTCACTTCCCACTGGTGTATGTGAGGGGGTTACAGACAGAGCACATGAAGCATATTCCCTTATTAACTCTTCACCTCCCACTGGTGTATGTGAGGGGGTTACAGACAGAGCACATGTAGCATATTCCCTTATTAACTCTTCACTTCCCACTGGTGTATGTGAGGTGGTTACAGACAGAGCATATGAAGCATATTCCCTTATTAACTCTTCACTTCCCACTGGTGTATGTGAGGTGGTTACAGACAGAGCACATGAAGCATATTCCCTTATTAACTCTTCACTTCCCACTGGTGTATGTGAGGTGGTTACAGACAGAGCACATGTAGCATATTCCCTTATTAACTCTTCACTTCCCACTGGTGTATGTGAGGGGGTGACAGACAGAGCACATGTAGCATATTCCCTTATTAACTCTTCACTTCCCACTGGTGTATGTGAGGGGGTGACAGACAGAGCACATGAAGCATATTCCCTTATTAACTCTTCACTTCCCACTGGTGTATGTGAGGGGGTTACAGACAGAGCACATGAAGCATATTCCCTTATTAACTCTTCACTTCCCACTGGTGTATGTGAGGGGGTGACAGACAGAGCACATGAAGCATATTCCCTTATTAACTCTTCACTTCCCACTGGTGTATGTGAGGTTGTGACAGACAGAGCACATGAAGCATATTCCCTTATTAACTCTTCACTTCCCACTGGTGTATGTGAGGTTGTGACAGACAGAGCACATGAAGCATATTCCCTTATTAACTCTTCACTTCCCACTGGTGTATGTGAGGTGGTTACAGACAGAGCACATGTAGCATATTCCCTTATTAACTCTTCACTTCCCACTGGTGTATGTGAGGGGGTGACAGACAGAGAACATGAAGCATATTCCCTTTTTAACTCTTCACTTCCCACTGGTGTATGTGAGGGGGTTACAGACAGAGCACATGAAGCATATTCCCTTATTAACTCTTCACTTCCCACTGGTGTATGTGAGGTGGTTACAGACAGAGCACATGAAGCATATTCCCTTATTAACTCTTCACTTCCCACTGGTGTATGTGAGGTGGTTACAGACAGAGCACATGAAGCATATTCCCTTATTAACTCTTCACTTCCCACTGTTGTATGTGAGGTGGTTACAGACAGAGCACATGAAGCATATTCCCTTATTAACTCTTCACTTCCCACTGGTGTATGTGAGGGGGTGACACAGAGCACATGAAGCATATTCCCTTATTAACTCTTCACTTCCCACTGGTGTATGTGAGGGGGTGACAGACAGAGCACATGAAGCATATTCCCTTATTAACTCTTCACTTCCCACTGGTGTATGTGAGGGGGTGACACAGAGCACATGAAGCATATTCCCTCATTAACTCTTCACTTCCCACTGGTGTATGTGAGGGGGTGACAGACAGAGAACATGAAGCATATTCCCTTATTAACTCTTCACTTCCCACTGGTGTATGTGAGGTGGTTACAGACAGAGCACATGTAGCATATTCCCTTATTAACTCTTCACTTCCCACTGGTGTATGTGAGGTGGTTACAGACAGAGCACATGAAGCATATTCCCTTATTAACTCTTCACTTCCCACTGGTGTATGTGAGGGGGTTACAGACAGAGCACATGAAGCATATTCCCTTATTAACTCTTCACTTCCCACTGGTGTATGTGAGGTGGTTACAGACAGAGCGCATGTAGCATATTCCCTTATTAACTCTTCACTTCCCACTGTTGTATGTGAGGTGGTTACAGACAGAGCACATGTAGCATATTCCCTTATTAACTCTTCACTTCCCACTGGTGTATGTGAGGTGGTTACAGACAGAGCACATGTAGCATATTCCCTTATTAACTCTTCACCTCCCACTGGTGTATGTGAGGGGGTTACAGACAGAGCACATGTAACATATTCCCTTATTAACTCTTCACTTCCCACTGGTGTATGTGAGGTGGTGACAGACAGAGCACATGTAGCATATTCCCTTATTAACTCTTCACTTCCCACTGGTGTATGTGAGGTGGTGACAGACAGAGCACATGTAGCATATTCCCTTATTAACTCTTCACTTCCCACTGGTGTATGTGAGGTGGTGACAGACAGAGCACATGTAGCATATTCCCTTATTAACTCTTCACTTCCCACTGGTGTATGTGAGGTGGTTACAGACAGAGCACATGTAGCATATTCCCTTATTAACTCTTCACTTCCCACTGGTGTATGTGAGGTTGTGACACAGAGCACATGAAGCATATTCCCTTATTAACTCTTCACTTCCCACTGGTGTATGTGAGGTGGTTACAGACAGAGCACATGTAACATATTCCCTTATTAACTCTTCACCTCCCACTGGTGTATGTGAGGTGGTTACAGACAGAGCACATGAAGCATATTCCCTTATTAACTCTTCACCTCCCACTGGTGTATGTGAGGTGGTGACACAGAGCACATGAAGCATATTCCCTTTTTAACTCTTCACTTCCCACTGGTGTATGTGAGGTGGTGACAGACAGAGCACATGAAGCATATTCCCTTATTAACTCTTCACTTCCCACTGGTGTATGTGAGGTGGTGACACAGAGCACATGAAGCATATTCCCTTATTAACTCTTCACTTCCCACTGGTGTATGTGAGGGGGTGACAGACAGAGCACATGAAGCATATTCCCTTATTAACTCTTCACTTCCCACTGGTGTATGTGAGGTGGTGACAGACAGAGCACATGAAGCATATTCCCTTATTAACTCTTCACTTCCCACTGGTGTATGTGAGGTGGTGACACAGAGCACATGAAGCATATTCCCTTATTAACTCTTCACTTCCCACTGGTGTATGTGAGGTGGTGACAGACAGAGCACATGAAGCATATTCCCTTGTTAACTCTTCACTTCCCACTGGTGTATGTGAGGGGGTGACAGACAGAGAACATGAAGCATATTCCCTTATTAACTCTTCACTTCCCACTGGTGTATGTGAGGTGGTGACAGACAGAGCACATGAAGCATATTCCCTTATTAACTCTTCACTTCCCACTGGTGTATGTGAGGTGGTTACAGACAGAGAACATGAAGCATATTCCCTTATTAACTCTTCACTTCCCACTGGTGTATGTGAGGGGGTGACAGACAGAGCACATGTAGCATATTCCCTTATTAACTCTTCACTTCCCACTGGTGTATGTGAGGTGGTTACAGACAGAGCACATGAAGCATATTCCCTTATTAACTCTTCACTTCCCACTGGTGTATGTGAGGTGGTGACACAGAGCACATGTAGCATATTCCCTTATTAACTCTTCACTTCCCACTGGTGTATGTGAGGGGGTGACAGACAGAGCACATGAAGCATATTCCCTTATTAACTCTTCACTTCCCACTGGTGTATGTGAGGGGGTGACAGACAGAGCACATGAAGCATATTCCCTTATTAACTCTTCACTTCCCACTGGTGTATGTGAGGTGGTGACAGACAGAGCAGATGAAGCATATTCCCTTATTAACTCTTCACTTCCCACTGGTGTATGTGAGGGGGTGACAGACAGAGCACATGTAGCATATTCCCTTATTAACTCTTCACTTCCCACTGGTGTATGTGAGGTGGTGACAGACAGAGCACATGTAGCATATTCCCTTATTAACTCTTCACTTCCCACTGGTGTATGTGAGGTGGTGACAGACAGAGCACATGTAGCATATTCCCTTATTAACTCTTCACCTCCCACTGGTGTATGTGAGGTGGTTACAGACAGAGCACATGTAACATATTCCCTTATTAACTCTTCACTTCCCACTGGTGTATGTGAGGTTGTGACAGACAGAGCACATGAAGCATATTCCCTTATTAACTCTTCACTTCCCACTGGTGTATGTGAGGTGGTTACAGACAGAGCACATGAAGCATATTCCCTTATTAACTCTTCACTTCCCACTGGTGTATGTGAGGTGGTTACAGACAGAGCACATGTAGCATATTCCCTTATTAACTCTTCACTTCCCACTGGTGTATGTGAGGTGGTTACAGACAGAGCACATGTAGCATATTCCCTTATTAACTCTTCACTTCCCACTGGTGTATGTGAGGTGGTGACAGACAGAGCACATGAAGCATATTCCCTTATTAACTCTTCACTTCCCACTGGTGTATGTGAGGTGGTTACAGACAGAGCACATGAAGCATATTCCCTTATTAACTCTTCAATTCCCACTGGTGTATGTGAGGTGGTGACAGACAGAGCACATGAAGCATATTCCCTTATTAACTCTTCACTTCCCACTGGTGTATGTGAGGTGGTTACAGACAGAGCACATGTAGCATATTCCCTTATTAACTCTTCACTTCCCACTGGTGTATGTGAGGTGGTTACAGACAGAGCACATGTAGCATATTCCCTTATTAACTCTTCACTTCCCACTGGTGTATGTGAGGTGGTTACAGACAGAGCACATGTAGCATATTCCCTTATTAACTCTTCACTTCCCACTGGTGTATGTGAGGTTGTGACAGACAGAGCACATGAAGCATATTACCTTATTAACTCTTCACTTCCCACTGGTGTATGTGAGGTGGTTACAGACAGAGCACATGAAGCATATTCCCTTATTAACTCTTCACCTCCCACTGGTGTATGTGAGGTGGTTACAGACAGAGCGCATGTAGCATATTCCCTTATTAACTCTTCACCTCCCACTGGTGTATGTGAGGTGGTTACAGACAGAGCACACGAAGCATATTCCCTTATTAACTCTTCACTTCCCACTGGTGTATGTGAGGTGGTGACAGACAGAGCAGATGAAGCATATTCCCTTATTAACTCTTCACTTCCCACTGGTGTATGTGAGGGGGTGACACAGAGCACATGAAGCATATTTCCTTATTAACTCTTCACTTCCCACTGGTGTATGTGAGGTGGTTACAGACAGAGCACATGTAGCATATTCCCTTATTAACTCTTCACTTCCCACTGGTGTATGTGAGGTGGTTACAGACAGAGCACATGTAGCATATTCCCTTATTAACTCTTCACTTCCCACTGGTGTATGTGAGGGGGTGACAGACAGAGCACATGTAGCATATTCCCTTATTAACTCTTCACTTCCCACTGGTGTATGTGAGGTGGTGACACAGAGCACATGTAACATATTCCCTTATTAACTCTTCACCTCCCACTGGTGTATGTGAGGGGGTGACACAGAGCACATGAAGCATATTCCCTTATTAACTCTTCACTTCCCACTGGTGTATGTGAAGTGGTTACAGACAGAGCACATGAAGCATATTCCCTTATTAACTCTTCACTTCCCACTGGTGTATGTGAGGTGGTTACAGACAGAGCACAAGTAGCATATTCCCTTATTAACTCTTCACTTCCCACTGGTGTTTGTGAGGTGGTTACAGACAGAGCACATGAAGCATATTCCCTTATTAACTCTTCACTTCCCACTGGTGTATGTGAGGTGGTGACAGACAGAGCACATGAAGCATATTCCCTTATTAACTCTTCACTTCCCACTGGTGTATGTGAGGTGGTTACAGACAGAGCACATGAAGCATATTCCCTTATTAACTCTTCACTTCCCACTGGTGTATGTGAGGTTGTGACAGACAGAGAACATGTAGCATATTCCCTTATTAACTCTTCACTTCCCACTGGTGTATGTGAGGGGGTGACAGACAGAGCACATGTAGCATATTCCCTTATTAACTCTTCACTTCCCACTGGTGTATGTGAGGGGGTGACAGACAGAGCACATGAAGCATATTCCCTTATTAACTCTTCACTTTCCACTGGTGTTTGTGAGGTGGTTACAGACAGAGCACATGAAGCATATTCCCTTATTAACTCTTCACTTCCCACTGGTGTATGTGAGGTGGTGACAGACAGAGAACATGTAGCATATTCCCTTATTAACTCTTCACTTCCCACTGGTGTATGTGAGGGGGTGACAGACAGAGAACATGAAGCATATTCCCTTATTAACTCTTCACTTCCCACTGGTGTATGTGAGGTGGTTACAGACAGAGCACATGAAGCATATTCCCTTATTAACTCTTCACTTCCCACTGGTGTATGTGAGGTTGTGACAGACAGAGCACAAGTAGCATATTCCCTTATTAACTCTTCACTTCCCACTGGTGTATGTGAGGTGGTTACAGACAGAGCACATGAAGCATATTCCCTTATTAACTCTTCACTTCCCACTGTTGTATGTGAGGTGGTTACAGACAGAGCACATGAAGCATATTCCCTTATTAACTCTTCACTTCCCACTGGTGTATGTGAGGTGGTTACAGACAGAGCACATGTAGCATATTCCCTTATTAACTCTTCACTTCCCACTGGTGTATGTGAGGTGGTGACAGACAGAGCACATGAAGCATATTCCCTTATTAACTCTTCACCTCCCACTGGTGTATGTGAGGTGGTTACAGACAGAGCACATGAAGCATATTCCCTTATTAACTCTTCACTTCCCACTGGTGTATGTGAGGTGGTTACATACAGAGCACATGAAGCATATTCCCTTATTAACTCTTCACTTCCCACTGGTGTATGTGAGGGGGTTACATACAGAGCACATGAAGCATATTCCCTTATTAACTCTTCACTTCCCACTGGTGTATGTGAGGTGGTTACAGACAGAGCACATGAAGCATATTCCCTTATTAACTCTTCACCTCCCACTGGTGTATGTGAGGGGGTGACAGACAGAGCACATGAAGCATATTCCCTTATTAACTCTTCACTTCCCACTGGTGTATGTGAGGTGGTGACACAGAGCACATGAAGCATATTCCCTTATTAACTCTTCACTTCCCACTGGTGTATGTGAGGTGGTTACAGACAGAGCACATGAAGCATATTCCCTTATTAACTCTTCACTTCCCACTGGTGTATGTGAGGTGGTTACAGACAGAGAACATGAAGCATATTCCCTTATTAACTCTTCACTTCCCACTGGTGTATGTGAGGTGGTTACAGACAGAGCACATGAAGCATATTCCCTTATTAACTCTTCACTTCCCACTGGTGTATGTGAGGTGGTTACAGACAGAGCACATGAAGCATATTCCCTTATTAACTCTTCACTTCCCACTGGTGTATGTGAGGTGGTTACAGACAGAGCACATGAAGCATATTCCCTTATTAACTCTTCACTTCCCACTGGTGTATGTGAGGTGGTGACAGACAGAGCACATGAAGCATATTCCCTTATTAACTCTTCACTTCCCACTGGTGTATGTGAGGTGGTTACAGACAGAGCGCATGTAGCATATTCCCTTATTAACTCTTCATTTCCCACTGGTGTTTGTGAGGTGGTTACAGACAGAGCACATGAAGCATATTCCCTTATTAACTCTTCACTTCCCACTGGTGTATGTGAGGTGGTGACAGACAGAGAACATGTAGCATATTCCCTTATTAACTCTTCACTTCCCACTGGTGTATGTGAGGGGGTGACAGACAGAGAACATGAAGCATATTCCCTTATTAACTCTTCACTTCCCACTGGTGTATGTGAGGTGGTTACAGACAGAGCACATGAAGCATATTCCCTTATTAACTCTTCACTTCCCACTGGTGTATGTGAGGTTGTGACAGACAGAGCACAAGTAGCATATTCCCTTATTAACTCTTCACTTCCCACTGGTGTATGTGAGGTGGTTACAGACAGAGCACATGAAGCATATTCCCTTATTAACTCTTCACTTCCCACTGTTGTATGTGAGGTGGTTACAGACAGAGCACATGAAGCATATTCCCTTATTAACTCTTCACTTCCCACTGGTGTATGTGAGGTGGTTACAGACAGAGCACATGTAGCATATTCCCTTATTAACTCTTCACTTCCCACTGGTGTATGTGAGGTGGTGACAGACAGAGCACATGAAGCATATTCCCTTATTAACTCTTCACCTCTCACTGGTGTATGTGAGGTGGTTACAGACAGAGCACATGAAGCATATTCCCTTATTAACTCTTCACTTCCCACTGGTGTATGTGAGGTGGTTACATACAGAGCACATGAAGCATATTCCCTTATTAACTCTTCACTTCCCACTGGTGTATGTGAGGGGGTTACATACAGAGCACATGAAGCATATTCCCTTATTAACTCTTCACTTCCCACTGGTGTATGTGAGGTGGTTACAGACAGAGCACATGAAGCATATTCCCTTATTAACTCTTCACCTCCCACTGGTGTATGTGAGGGGGTGACAGACAGAGCACATGAAGCATATTCCCTTATTAACTCTTCACTTCCCACTGGTGTATGTGAGGTGGTGACACAGAGCACATGAAGCATATTCCCTTATTAACTCTTCACTTCCCACTGGTGTATGTGAGGTGGTTACAGACAGAGCACATGAAGCATATTCCCTTATTAACTCTTCACTTCCCACTGGTGTATGTGAGGTGGTTACAGACAGAGAACATGAAGCATATTCCCTTATTAACTCTTCACTTCCCACTGGTGTATGTGAGGTGGTTACAGACAGAGCACATGAAGCATATTCCCTTATTAACTCTTCACTTCCCACTGGTGTATGTGAGGTGGTTACAGACAGAGCACATGAAGCATATTCCCTTATTAACTCTTCACTTCCCACTGGTGTATGTGAGGTGGTTACAGACAGAGCACATGAAGCATATTCCCTTATTAACTCTTCACTTCCCACTGGTGTATGTGAGGTGGTGACAGACAGAGCACATGAAGCATATTCCCTTATTAACTCTTCACTTCCCACTGGTGTATGTGAGGTGGTTACAGACAGAGCGCATGTAGCATATTCCCTTATTAACTCTTCACTTCCCACTGGTGTATGTGAGGTGGTTACAGACAGAGCACATGAAGCATATTCCCTTATTAACTCTTCACTTCCCACTGGTGTATGTGAGGTTGTGACAGACAGAGCACATGAAGCATATTCCCTTATTAACTCTTCACTTCCCACTGGTGTATGTGAGGGGGTGACAGACAGAGCACATGAAGCATATTCCCTTATTAACTCTTCACTTCCCACTGGTGTATGTGAGGGGGTGACAGACAGAGCACATGAAGCATATTCCCTTATTAACTCTTCACTTCCCACTGGTGTATGTGAGGTGGTTACAGACAGAGAACATGAAGCATATTCCCTTATTAACTCTTCACTTCCCACTGGTGTATGTGAGGTGGTGACAGACAGAGCACATGAAGCATATTCCCTTATTAACTCTTCACTTCCCACTGGTGTATGTGGGGGGGTGACAGACAGAGCACATGTAGCATATTCCCTTATTAACTCTTCACTTCCCACTGGTGTATGTGAGGTGGTGACACAGAGCACATGAAGCATACTCCCTTATTAACTCTTCACTTCCCACTGGTGTATGTGAGGTGGTTACAGACAGAGCACATGTAGCATATTCCCTTATTAACTCTTCACTTCCCACTGGTGTATGTGAGGTGGTGACACAGAGCACATGTAGCATATTCCCTTATTAACTCTTCACTTCCCACTGGTGTATGTGAGGGGGTGACAGACAGAGCGCATGTAGCATATTCCCTTATTAACTCTTCACTTCCCACTGGTGTATGTGAGGTGGTGACAGACAGAGCACATGTAGCATATTCCCTTATTAACTCTTCACTTCCCACTGGTGTATGTGAGGTGGTGACAGACAGAGCACATGTAGCATATTCCCTTATTAACTCTTCACTTCCCACTGGTGTATGTGAGGTGGTGACAGACAGAGCACATGTAGCATATTCCCTTATTAACTCTTCACTTCCCACTGGTGTATGTGAGGGGGTGACAGACAGAGCACATGTAGCATATTCCCTTATTAACTCTTCACTTCCCACTGGTGTATGTGAGGTGGTTACAGACAGAGCACATGAAGCATATTCCCTTATTAACTCTTCACTTCCCACTGGTGTATGTGAGGGGGTGACACAGAGCACATGAAGCATATTCCCTTATTAACTCTTCACTTCCCACTGGTGTATGTGAGGGGGTGACAGACAGAGCACATGAAGCATATTCCCTTATTAACTCTTCACTTCCCACTGGTGTATGTGAGGTGGTTACAGACAGAGCACATGTAGCATATTCCCTTATTAACTCTTCACCTCCCACTGGTGTATGTGAGGTGGTTACAGACAGAGCACATGAAGCATATTCCCTTATTAACTCTTCACTTCCCACTGGTGTATGTGAGGTGGTGACAGACAGAGCACATGTAGCATATTCCCTTATTAACTCTTCACTTCCCACTGGTGTATGTGAGGTGTTATACTCTGATATCCTGCCATAAAGTGAATATATTTTTATTCCTCATTTCTGCAATCAGCCAGGTCTCAGCTGGAAGCCATCCCATAGACTTTAAAAGCAGTAATAATTCCAGCCTTGATTATTTTAAAACCTGGATCCTTATGCAGTGAAGTGAAAATAAAAGTCTGGGTTTAAAATAAGCAAGGCTAGAACCTTTTCTATGTATGGTTACTTGGAGGTGACAGTTTATGATTCTGTGCCTTTACTTGTGGGTGTTCGACTTCTAAGGCAAGACAGTAGAAGATCCTTTTCTTGCACAATGTAGACTGGCAAGTTTGTTACAAAATACACATTGTGCTTATAAAACGGAAATAAAAAGACGTGTTTGCAAAACTAGAAGTGAATGCAAAGTAAATAAGGCTTAGAACCACGTCATTTGATTTGTATTTGCTTCGGAAACATTTTCACCATCAGTGCCAGGTCCTCCCTGTCACATTTGCTCTCCCTTGCAACATTTTGTATTAAAGGGACAGTCTACTCCAGAATTTTGTTTATTGTTTAAAAAGAGAGATAATCCCTTTAATACACTTTCCCCAGTTTTGCATAACCAACACGGTTATATTAATACCATTTTTACCTCTTCTTCTTAAGACAGACTTGCTTTTTAGCCAATCAGAGCTGACTCATAAATAACACCACGCGAGTGAGCACAATGTTATTTATATGGCACACATGAACTATTTCTGTCTAGCTGTAAAAAACTGTCAAAATGCGCTGAGATAAGAGGCGGCCTTCAAGGGCTTTGAATTAGCATATGAGCCTACCTAGGTTTAGATTTAAAAAAAGAACACAAAGAGAACAAAGCAAATTTGATTATAAATGTACATTTTAAAGTTGTTTAAAATGATATGCCCTATCTGAATCATGACATTTTAATTTTGACTAAGCTGTCCCTTTAAGTAGGTCATATCAGTGATTATCTCACCTTTGTTTTCCTTTCACATATGATTTATTGTGTTGATTATATTTTCTACTTTATGAATGTGTTAAAGGACCACTAAATACAGTATAATTGAATATTTGATAAATAAACAATAAAAAGACAATACAATAGCAGTTACTTTGCATTTGAAATGAGCAGTAGAATATTTTTCTAATTTTCCCTCTCCCTGTATCATGTGATCAGCCAATCACAAAATCCATTTACGTATCTATGGGCAATTTGCAAATGCTGAGTAGGAGCTGGAGCAAATAAGCTGCTGTGAACTCAGTTGAAATACAATGCCTATGTTTCTGATGCTAAACACTAAGGCGGGGGTGGGGGGGGGTGGATCAGACTACTCCAGACAGCATGACTATGAAACTAATTTTGCTTATTTTGGAAAGAATTTTAAAATACTTGTCAGCAATTTTTAAACATTTTAACTTAATTAGAGCTTTTAGGATATGCACAGATCTCAACGTGTTTTATGGCACTTTAAGTGAGTGTGCACATGAAATGAAATGTGCATGTTTCTCCAACATAGGTGTGTCCGGTCCACGGCGTCATCCTTACTTGTGGGATATTCTCTTCCCCAACAGGAAATGGCAAAGAGCCCAGCAAAGCTGGTCACATGATCCCTCCTAGGCTCCGCCTTCCCCAGTCATTCTCTTTGCCGTTGCACAGGCAACATCTCCACGGAGATGGCTTAGAGTTTTTTGGTGTTTAAATGTAGTTTTTATTCTTCAATCAAGAGTTTGTTATTTTAAAATAGTGCTGGTATGTACTATTTACTCTGAAACAGAAAAGAGATGAAGATTTCTGTTTGTAAGAGGAAAATGATTTTAGCAACCGTTACTAAAATCGATGGCTGTTTCCACACAGGACTGTTGAGAGGAATTAACTTCAGTTGGGGGAAACAGTGAGCAGACTTTTGCTGCTTGAGGTATGACACATTTCTAACAAGACTTGGTAATGCTGGAAGCTGTCATTTTCCCTATGGGATCCGGTAAGCCATTTTTATTAAATAAGAATAAAGGGGCTTCACAAGTGCTTTAAAGACTGGTAGACATTTTTCTGGGCTAAAACGATTGATTTATAAGCATTTTTAATAGTTTTTAGCTTTGAGGAGTTATTTTATTCTTGGGAATTATGTTAAATAAACGGCAGGCACTGTATTGGACACCTTTTTCACTGGGGGCCTTCTCTAATCATAGGCAGAGCCTCATTTTCGCGCCACTAATGCGCAGTTGTTTTTGGGAAGCAAGGCATGCAGATGCATGTGTGAGGAGCTCAGATACATAGAAAAAGCTTACTGAAGGCGTCATTTGGTATCGTATTCCCCTCTGGGCTTGGTTGGGTCTCAGCAAAGCAGATACCAGGGACTGTATAGGGGTTAAATATAAAAACGGCTCCGGTTCCGTTATTTTAAGAGTTAAAGCTTTCAAATTTGGTGTGCAATACTTTTAAGGCTTTAAGACACTGTGGTGAAATTTTGGTGAATTTTGAACAATTCCTTCATACTTTTTCACATATTCAGTAATAAAGTGTGTTCAGTTTAAAATTTAAAGTGACAGTAACGGTTTTATTTTAAAACGTTTTTTGTACTTTGTTATCAAGTTTATGCCTGTTTAACATGTCTGAACTATCAGATAGACTATGTTCTGTATGTGAGGAAGCCAAGGTTCCTTCTCATTTAAATAGATGTGATGTATGTGACAAACAATTTAGAGAAAATGATGCCCAAGATGATTCCTCAAGTGAGGGGAGTAAGCATGGTACTGCATCATCCCCTCCTTCGTCTACGCCAGTCTTGCCCACACAGGAGGCCCCTAGTACATCTAGTGCGCCAATACTCCTTACTATGCAACAATTAACGGCTGTAATGGATAATTCTATCAAAAACATTTTAGCCAAAATGCCCACTTATCAGCGAAAGCGCGACTGCTCTATTTTAGAAAATACTGAAGAGCATGAGGACGCTGATGATAATGGTTCTGACATGCCCCTACACCAGTCTGAGGGGGCCAGGGAGGTTTTGTCTGAGGGAGAAATTTCAGATTCAGGGAAAATTTCTCAACAAGCTGAACCTGATGTGATTACATTCAAATTTAAATTGGAACATCTCCGCGCTCTGCTTAAGGAGGTGTTATCTACTCTGGATGATTGTGACAATTTGGTCATTCCAGAGAAATTATGTAAGATGGACAAGTTCCTAGAGGTCCCGGGGCCCCCCAAAGCTTTTCCTATACCCAAGCGGGTGGCGGACATTGTAAACAAAGAATGGGAAAGGCCCGGCATACCTTTTGTCCCTCCCCCTATATTTAAGAAATTGTTTCCTATGGTCGACCCCAGAAAGGACTTATGGCAGACAGTCCCCAAGGTCGAGGGGGCGGTTTCTACTCTAAACAAACGCACTACTATCCCTATAGAAGATAGTTGTGCTTTCAAAGATCCTATGGATAAAAAATTAGAGGGTTTGCTTAAAAAGATGTTTGTTCAGCAAGGTTACCTTCTACAACCAATTTCATGCATTGTTCCTGTCACTACAGCAGCGTGTTTCTGGTTCGATGAACTAGAAAAGTCGCTCAATAAAGATTCTTCTTATGAGGAGATTATGGACAGAGTTCACGCTCTTAAATTGGCTAACTCTTTTACTTTAGACGCCACTTTGCAATTAGCTAGATTAGCGGCGAAAAATTCAGGGTTTGCTATTGTGGCACGCAGAGCGCTTTGGCTAAAATCTTGGTCAGCGGATGCGTCTTCCAAGAACAAATTGCTTAACATACCTTTCAAGGGGAAAACGCTGTTTGGCCCTGACTTGAAAGAGATTATTTCAGATATCACTGGGGGTAAGGGCCACGCCCTTCCTCAGGATAGGTCTTTTAAGGCTAAAAATAAACCAAATTTTCATCCCTTTCGCAGAAACGGACCAGCCCCAAGTTCTACATCCTCTAAGCAAGAGGGTAATACTTCTCAAACCAAGCCAGCCTGGAGGCCAAGGCTGGAACAAAGGTAAGCAGGCCAAGAAACCTGCCACTGCTACCAAGACAGCATGAGATGTTGGCCCCCGATCCGGGACCGGATCTGGTGGGGGGCAGACTTTCTCTCTTCGCTCAGGCTTGGGCAAGAGATGTTCTGGATCCTTGGGCGCTAGAAATAGTCTCCCAAGGTTATCTTCTGGAATTCAAGGAGCTACCCCCAAGGGGGAGGTTCCACAGGTCTCAATTGTCTTCAGACCACATAAAAAGACAGGCATTCTTACATTGTGTAGAAGACCTGTTAAAAATGGGAGTGATTCATCCTGTTCCATTAGGAGAACAAGGGATGGGATTCTACTCCAATCTGTTCATAGTTCCCAAAAAAGAGGGAACATTCAGACCAATCTTAGATCTCAAGATCCTAAACAAATTTCTCAAGGTTCCATCGTTCAAAATGGAAACCATTCGGACAATTCTTCCTACCATCCAGGAAGGTCAATTCATGACCACCGTGGATTTAAAGGATGCGTATCTACATATTCCTATCCACAAGGAACATCATCGGTTCCTAAGGTTCGCCTTTCTGGACAAGCATTACCAGTTTGTGGCACTTCCATTCGGATTAGCCACTGCTCCAAGAATTTTCACAAAGGTACTAGGGTCTCTTCTAGCGGTGCTAAGACCAAGGGGCATTGCAGTAGTACCTTACTTGGACGACATACTGATTCAAGCGTCGTCTCTACCACAAGCAAAGGCTCATACGGACATTGTCCTGGCCTTTCTCAGATCTCACGGGTGGAAAGTGAACGTAGAAAAAAGCTCTCTATCTCCGTCAACAAGAGTTCCCTTCTTGGGAACAATAATAGACTCCTTAGAAATGAGGATTTTTCTGACAGAGGCCAGAAAATCAAAACTTCTAAGCTCTTGTCAAGTACTTCATTCTGTTCTTCTTCCTTCCATAGCGCAGTGCATGGAAGTAATAGGTTTGATGGTCGCGGCAATGGATATAGTTCCTTTTGCGCGAATTCATCTAAGACCATTACAACTGTGCATGCTCAGTCAGTGGAATGGGGATTATACAGACTTGTCTCCGACGATACAAGTAGATCAGAGGACCAGAGATTCACTCCGTTGGTGGCTGACCCTGGACAACCTGTCACAAGGGATGAGCTTCCGCAGACCAGAGTGGGTCATTGTCACGACCGACGCCAGTCTGGTGGGCTGGGGCGCGGTCTGGGAACCCCTGAAAGCTCAGGGTCTTTGGTCTCGGGAAGAATCTCTTCTCCCGATAAATATTCTGGAACTGAGAGCGATATTCAATGCTCTCAAGGCTTGGCCTCAGCTAGCAAAGGCCAAATTCATACGGTTTCAATCAGACAACATGACGACTGTTGCGTATATCAACCATCGGGGGGAACAAGGAGTTCCCTGGCGATGGAAGAAGTGACCAAAATAATTCAATGGGCGGAGACTCACTCCTGCCACTTGTCTGCAATCCACATCCCAGGAGTGGAAAATTGGGAAGCGGATTTTCTGAGTCGTCAGACATTTCATCCGGGGGAGTGGGAACTCCATCCGGAAATCTTTGCCCAAATAATTCAATTGTGGGGCATTCCAGACATGGATCTGATGGCGTCTCGTCAGAACTTCAAGGTTCCTTGCTACGGGTCCAGATCCAGGGATCCCAAGGCGACTCTAGTGGATGCACTAGTAGCACCTTGGAGCTTCAACCTAGCTTATGTGTTCTCACCGTTTCCTCTCATTCCCAGGCTGGTAGCCAGGATCAAACAGGAGAGGGTATCGGTGATCTTGATAGCTCCTGCGTGGCCACGCAGGACTTGGTATGCAGATCTGGTGAATATGTCATCGGCTCCACCATGGAAGCTACCCTTGAGACAGGACCTTCTTGTTCAAGGTCCGTTCGAACATCCGAATCTGGCCTCACTCCAACTGACTGTTTGGAGATTGAACGCTTGATTTTATCAAAGCGAGGGTTCTCAGATTCTGTCATTGATACTCTTGTTCAGGCTAGAAAGCCTGTAACTAGAAAAATCTACCATAAAATATGGAAAAAATATATCTGTTGGTGTGAATCTAAAGGATTCCCATGGAACAAGATAAAAATTCCTAAGATTCTATCCTTTCTTCAAGAAGGTTTGGAGAAAGGATTATCTGCAAGTTCTTTGAAGGGACAGATTTCTGCTTTATCTGTTTTACTTCACAAAAAGCTGGCGGCTGTGCCAGATGTTCAAGCTTTTGTTCAGGCTCTGGTTAGAATCAAGCCTGTTTACAAACCTTTGACTCCTCCTTGGAGTCTCAATTTAGTTCTTTCAGTTCTTCAGGGGGTTCCGTTTGAACCCCTACATTCCGTTGATATCAAGTTATTATCTTGGAAAGTTTTGTTTTTGGTTGCAATTTCTTCTGCTAGAAGAGTTTCAGAGTTATCTGCTCTGCAGTGTTCTCCTCCTTATCTGGTGTTCCATGCAGATAAGGTGGTGTTGCGTACTAAACCTGGTTTTCTTCCGAAAGTTGTTTCTAACAAAAATATTAACCAGGAGATAGTCGTGCCTTCTTTGTGTCCGAATCCAGTTTCAAAGAAGGAACGTTTGTTGCACAATTTGGATGTAGTTCGTGCTCTAAAATTCTATTTAGAGGCTACAAAGGATTTCAGACAAACATCTTCCTTGTTTGTTGTTTATTCTGGTAAAAGGAGAGGTCAAAAAGCAACTTCTACCTCTCTCTCTTTTTGGCTTAAAAGCATCATCAGATTGGCTTATGAGACTGCCGGACGGCAGCCTCCTGAAAGAATCACAGCTCATTCCACTAGGGCTGTGGCTTCCACATGGGCCTTCAAGAACGAGGCTTCTGTTGATCAGATATGTAAGGCAGCGACTTGGTCTTCACTGCACACTTTTACCAAATTTTACAAATTTGATACTTTTGCTTCTTCTGAGGCTATTTTTGGGAGAAAGGTTTTGCAAACCGTGGTGCCTTCCATCTAGGTGACCTGATTTGCTCCCTCCCATCATCCGTGTCCTAAAGCTTTGGTATTGGTTCCCACAAGTAAGGATGACGCCGTGGACCGGACACACCTATGTTGGAGAAAACAGAATTTATGTTTACCTGATAAATTACTTTCTCCAACGGTGTGTCCGGTCCACGGCCCGCCCTGGTTTTTTAATCAGGTCTGATGATTTATTTTCTCTAACTACAGTCACCACGGTATCATATGATTTCTCCTATGCAAATATTCCTCCTTTACGTCGGTCGAATGACTGGGGAAGGCGGAGCCTAGGAGGGATCATGTGACCAGCTTTGCTGGGATCTTTGCCATTTCCTGTTGGGGAAGAGAATATCCCACAAGTAAGGATGACGCCGTGGACCGGACACACCGTTGGAGAAAGTAATTTATCAGGTAAACATAAATTCTGTTTTTGATAATGGCCCAATAGAAAAAGAAAGTAGCAAATTAGATCACTTCTGGTGGGCATGGCCATGAGAGCGGGCGTGAGGAAGAACGCTCATGGTTATCGGAGCCTAGTGTTTTAGCCGTGGTGCAGAGTTCCCCTAGGCCGAGGTCTAAACACCCAGTCGGGGTTACTCTCTCTTCTTGTGATATTGGCACTCTGCATAGACTGCACTTGGAATCACACATTATTTGGGATATCTGCATACTCTCACTATATCTACAAAAGCAAATAAAGCTAATGGAACATCTACATGAGTTAACTTTTCCAAAACTAATTTAAACATGTTGAGATATTTGAATGTCTAAACTCTATACTTGGAGCCAGTATTACTGGAGACTTAATATAAATCTATTTTGGACACAAATCACGCACACACACCAATTAATTCACTATATAGGGATTCGGCTCTATTAACATTAGCTATATGTATTATTGCTACTGTTTATTTTCCCCCTATCTTTTTCCCTTTTTGTATGGATAAATACTGTATTTAAAGGGATACTAAACCCAAAGTTTTTCATTCATAATTCAGATAGAGCATGCAATTTTAAGCAACTTTCTAATTTACTCCTGTTATCAATATGTCTTTGTTCTCTTGCTATCTTTATTTGAAAAAGAAGGCATCTAAGCTAAGGAGCCAGCCAATTGTTGGTTTAGTACTCTGGACAGCACTTATTTATTGGTGCTGTCCAATCATCAAGGACAACCCAGGTTGTGAACCAAAAATGGGCCGGCTTCTAAACTTACATTTTTTCTTTTAAAATAAAGATAGCAAGAGAATGAAGAAAAATTGATAATAGAAGTAAATTAGAAAGTTGGTTAAAATTGCTCCTCTATCTGAATCATGAAAGAAAAAAAATTGGGTTCAGTGTCCCTTTAACTAAAGGTAAATTGAATTCACCAAACATGACTTCTAGAAGTAAAAATCAAGAAAAAAAAAGGTAACAGATCCTCATTAGAGAACCCCATGGGGTCTAATGAAGGGGGCAATGCATAAAACACAAATAACGAGGATTTAGTAAAACAACTAGATGCACTTTTTACACCTAAATTTGATTTAATGAAAAATAATACAACCTGATTAACAAATGAGGTTAAGCAATTTGCTGCTAGACTCTCACATGCAGAACAAATAATTTTACACGTAGAAGATAGAGAGGTGCAAAGAGATCAGATGACGCAGTCCATGGGGCCCATTAATCAAGCTCCAGATGGAGCTTGAGGGCCTGTGTTTCTGGCGAGCCTGCAGGCTCGCCAGAAACACCAGTTATGAAGCAGCGGTCTGCTCCTCCATAACCTGTCCGCCTGCTCTGAGCAAGATAATTAATATACAGCTAGATTACGAGTTTTGAGCGCTATAGGGAAATTAACGACCGCAACATTTTCAGCGTTATTTCACCTCCCTATAGCGCTGCTATTACAGGTTTTAAAAAAGCAGGCATGTGCGGGCGATATGGTTGCGTTGAGCTCCATACTGCACCGAAATCAAGCTCTTCTTACGTGCTCATGCACAATTTCCCCATAGACATCAATGGGGAGAGCCGGCAAAAAAACATCCTAACACCTGTGGTTGCGGAAACAAAAGCTCCGTAATGCAGCCCCATTGATGTCTATGGGGAAAGAAAAAGTTATGTTTAAACCTAACACCCTAACATAAAAAACATGTCTAAACACCCCTAATCTGCCTCCCCCGACATCGCTGCAACCTACATAATGTTATTAACCCCTAATCTGCTGCCCTTAACATCGCCGCCACCTAAATAAAAATATTAACCCCTAATCTTCCGCCCTTAGCTTCGCCGCCACCTACATTACAGTTATTAACCCCTAATCTGCCGCCCCCAATGTCGCCGCCACTATACTAAAGTTATTAACCCCTAAACCTCTGACCTCCAACATCACTAACACTAAATAAATATATTAACCCCTAAACCTAACCCATACGTAACCCAATGTCGCCGCCACTATACTAAAGTTATTAACCCCTTAACCTCTGACCTCCAACATCACTAACACTAAATAAATATATTAACCCCTAAACCTAACCCATACGTAACCCTAACCCTAACGTAAGCCTAAGTCTAACTATAACCCTAACACCCCCTATTTTAAATATAATTAAAATAAATCTAAATAAACCTTACAATTATTAACTAAATAATTCCTATTTAAAACTAAATACAAACTTACCTGTAAAATAAAACCTAAGCTAGCTACAATATAACTAATAGTTATATTGTAGCTATCTTAGGTTTTATTTTTATTTCACAGGTAAGTTTGTATTTATTTTAACTAGGTAGACTAGTTAGTAAATAGTTATTTACTATTTAATAAATACCTAGTTAAAATAAATACAAAGTTACCTGTAAAATAAAACCTAACCTGCCTTACACTAAAAACTAACATTACAATAAAATAAAATTAATTAAATTATTAAAATACAATTTTCTAAATTACAAAAAAAATAAACACTAAATTACAAAAAATAAAAAAACACATTATCAAAAATAAAAGCAAATTACTCCTAATCTAATAGCCCTATCAAAATAAAAAAGCGCCCCAAAATAAAATAAAAACCCTACCCTACACTAAACTGCCAATAGCCCTTAAAAGGGCCTTTTGTGGGACATTGCCCCAAAGAAATCAGCTCTTTTACCTGTAAAAAAAAAATGCAAACACCCCCCAACAATAAAACCCACCACCCAACTAACCAACCCCCCCTAAATAAACCTAAGCTAACCATTGCCCTGAAAAGAGCATTTGGATGGGCATTTAGCTCTTTTACATTGCCCAAAACCCTAACCTAAAAAAAAAAAACACCCAAAAAAATCTTAAAAAAACCCCATCTTCATCCAGCCGGCGAAGTCCTCATCCAGACGGCAAGAAGTCTTCATCCAGACGGCATCTTCTATCTTCATCCATCCATGATTGGAACAGCCAATAGAATGAGAGCTCAATCCTATTGGCTGATTGGATCAGCCAATAGGATGAAAGCTCAATCCTATTGGCTGACTGTAACAGCCAATAGGATTTTTTCACCTTTAATTCCTATTGGCTGATAGAAATCTTTCAGCCAATAGGAATGTAAGGGATGCCATCTTGGATGACGTCACTTAAAGGGAAACTTCATTTTACAGAGACCATCATAAGAAGAGGATGCTCCGCGCCGGATGTCTTGAAGATGGACCCGCTCCGTGCCGGATGGTTGAATATAGAAGATGCCGTCTGGATGAAGACTTCTTGCTGTCTGGATGAGGACTTCGCTGGCTGGATGAAGATGGAAGAGGCCGCCCAGATGAAGACTTCTTGCCACCTGGATGATGACTACGCCGGCTGGATGAGGATGGATGTCCAGACTTCGAAAACTGTAAGTGGATCGTCAGGGGTTAGTGTTAGATTTTTTAAGGGTTTTTTGGTTGGAGTTTTTTTTTAGCTTAGGGTTTGGGCAATGTAAAAGAGCTAAATGCCCTTTTAAGGGCAATTCCCATCCGAATTCCCTTTTCAGAACAATGGTTAGCTTAGGTTTATTTAGATAGGGTTTTATTTGGGGGTTGGTTGGTTGAGTGGTGGGTTTTACTGTTGGGGGTGTTTGTATTTTTTACAAGTAAAAGTGCTGATTTCTTTGGGGCAATGCCCTACAAAAGGCCCGTTTAAGGGCCATTGGCAGTTTAGTGTAGACTAGTTTTTTTTAATTTGTTTTATTTGTTGTTTGAGGGGGCAGGATAATTTTAGGGCATCTAGTGATTGGTCAGGGAGGTTTATAGGTAGATATTCCGACTTGGTCATGTTCACAAGGAAATTTGAAACATCTCCATACTGTTCCAGTTCAGAGATAGTTAATTGAAGTGAGGGGAGAGGATTCGTGAGAGTTAATAGTAAGTCGTCTGCAAAAATGGCTAATTTATGTAACTGATTGTCAATAGTAATTCCATGAACTTGCTTATTTAATCTTATTTTAAATGCTAATGGTTCTAAGGATAAAATGAAGAGGAGAGGGGATAAAGGGCAGCCTTGTCTGGATCCGTTTCTAATTTCTAATGGGCAGGGAGGTTTATAGGTAGATATTCTGACTTGGTCATGTTCACAAGGAAATTTGAAACAGTTCCACACTGTTCCAGTTCAGAGATAGTTAATTGAAGTGAGGGGAGAGGATTCATGAGAGTTAATAGTAAGTCGTCTGCAAAAATGGCTAATTTATGTGACTGATTGTCAATAGTAATTCCATGAACTTGCTTATTTAATCTTATTTTAATGGCTAATGGTTCTAAGGATAAAATGAAGAGGAGAGGGGATAAAGGGCAGCCTTGTCTGGATCCATTTCTAATTTCAAATGGGTCTGAGAGTGTACCGTTTATTTTTATCTGTGCCGTGGGGTTGGTGTATAACGCAAGTATTTTTTTAATAAAAGGGTCGGGAAATGGAAGCGTCTCAAGGTCTCCTGTAGATACGTCCAGTCTAGTCGGTCAAAAGCTTTTTAAGCGTCAGTTGATAAGAATAAAGTCAGGGTTTTGTTTTGTGTGATATGTTCTAGGAGGTTGAGGACCTTAACCGTATTATCTTTGGCCTCTCTACTGGGGACGAAACCGACTTTATCTTGGTGTATTATTGATGGTAGGATTTGGTTCAGGCGAGTGGCTAGGATTTTGGCATACAGTTTGAGGTCTACATTAAGTAGCGAGATTGGTCTAAAATTTGCAGGAGAATTTGGGGGTTTACCAGGTTTAGCTATGACGGAAATATTGGCTTGTAGCATATTGTCGGGAAACGGGTGGGTTTCTGAGACAGAGTTGTTAAGTGTGGGATTAAATATCTAGCAAATGTTTTATAGTAAAGTCCAGTAAAACCATCGGGACCAGGGGCTTTATTTTGTTTGAGATGTTTTATCGTGTCCTGTATTTCAGATGAGCGAATGGGTTGGTCTAGAAGTTTACATTGTTCTGAGGTTATTTGTGGGATTGGTATCTTGTCTAAGTATTGGTTACACAAGCGCAGTGGAGGCTCCTCCATTTGAGCACACTCGCACGTGCCCCCCTCAGCATCACAGAAGAAAAAAAAAATCAGAAAAAAAAATATAATTTTTCCAATAGCCCCCTATTGAAAAAATTATATTTTTTTTACCCCCAGAAAAAAATACAATATAAACTTATATTCTTTTTTTTCCATTTATTCATGTAGTAAAAGTGCCACTGTCTAAATAATATTATTGTCCACAGTCTCCAATGCCCAATCACAAATACAGTCAGTATTACTTACACATACAAAGCCCTAACCGCACGTGCGATAGCCTAAGCTATGGCACTGTGCTTTGCGCATTGTAAAATTGCCTGCTGCGCAGCTCCCAGCCTGCCCATCCCCATAGTTAGCTGTTCGCACACTTCAGCCTGTGCGAGGGGTGGGAGGTGTTAGAGAGAGACAGGCAGCAGGCCATCAGCAGCCAGTGACAGAGAAGAGCGTCATCACTCACAGTCACGTGATGACGCTCGACAAGCTCCTCCCAGCTCAACGGCGCGAAATCTCATTGCAGAGATAGTGGTTGAGCTGAGAGGAGCTCTCTGGGCTGGTGCAGTGGAGTGGAGCCTCAAGCCTGTAAGCAATTAAAGCAAGCACCAGTTTCAGAAGAACAGTCTAAGGAGGTAAGAGCAGGGGCGGAACTACCTATCTAATTACTTGCAGCGTTGGGGTAAATAATCAAAAGCACACTGACTCAGTCAGCAGTTGTACCGAAGGGAAGAGGGACCGTCTGTGGCCAGAGTAAGTGCTGTCTAATTGCTGGGAGTGCGGGGACCCACATGCAGTGAAATGAAAGTTACTACTAGCAGTCAAGGGTCAATCTTGGGTAAAGCCTTTACTGAGGGTTGACCGCTAGTTCATTTCACTGCATGTGGGTCCCCGCACTCCCAGTAATTAGACAGCACTCAATCTGGCCACAGATGGTCCCTCTTCCCTTCGGTACAACTGCTGACTGAGTCAGTGTGCTTTTGATTATTTACCCCAACGCTGCAAGTAATTAGATAGTTAGCACAGGGACTTCCTTCCAAGTTGTGTGTATGTATAGATAATACAGGCTAAGGGATTGCTGCATGGTGGGAGCCGTTAGCGAGGCAATTGTATTTGAATTGTCACCTCGGTAAATAAATCTAAGCAGCCTGTTGAGGAAAGTGTGCACAGAGATTACTGCAGTGCTTCTCGAACAGAAATGTGCGTTTTATGGCTGTCTTGACCTGCCGGGTTATAAAGGTAAGGACCTTCCATGTGTTGAACTGAATCTCTGATTTATTGTTTGTATTGAGCTGACAGTCACCTCTGCAAATAAATCTGGCCAGCCTCTCTCTAAAAGTAAGCAGGGAACCACTTTTGCTAATTAACCCTTCTAGTTCCAGTAGGGACTGTTAAACCAGGAGCCATCTTAAGTTACTGAGAAGAGCTTTAAGACCATTTTTTAAAAAAAAAATTCATTCTTACTTGCTGTCCTAAAGTTTATATCACACAGTCACACTGACATAAGCTGCAGTTTTCAGTGTGTGTATGTATATGTGTGTGTGAGTGTATATATTTGTGTATTTATGTATATGTGTGTGTATGTATATGTGTGTGTGAGTGTATATATTTGTGTGTGTATGTATGTATGTATATGTGTGTGTGTATGTATATGTGTGTGTGAGTGTATATATTTGTGTATTTATGTATGTGTGTGTGTATGTATATGTGTGTGTGAGTGTATATATTTGTGTGTATATGTATGTATGTATATGTGTGTGTGTATGTATATGTGTGTGTGAGTGTATATATATATATATATATATATATATATATATATATATTTGTGTGTGTGTATGTATATGTGTGTGTGAGTGTATATATATATTTGAATTTGTGTTTGTATGTATGTATACTATAAGTGAGGTCTGTCTACCTTTATTGGGGAAATTATGAACTTCTGAAAAAACTTAAAAAAGCTGAGCCCAGACTGCTCTCTCTTTTCTTTTTTCTTTTTGTAAGAACCACAAACAGAAATATTAGTGTTTAAAGGGGCAGCTCTCTACAACTGTCACATTACACAGTTTTGTGTAATGACTGATTAAAGCTACATTTATTCAGGCAAAATCTTTTAAGTTATTGTGGCATAAAACAACTTTAGATTGTAATATAAAATATTTAACTGGACATGGAACCCAAATGTTTCCTTTCATGATTCAGATAGAACAATTTTAAACAACTTTCCAATTTACTTCTGTTATCTAATATGCTTTGTTCTCTTGATATCTGTTGTAAAAAAGGATACCTAGATAGGCTCAAAAGCAGCAATGCACTACTGGGAATTAACTGATGTTTAGTGCCTGCACATATATGCCTCATGTCATTGGCTCACCCAATATGTTCAACTAGCGCTCAGTGGGATATTGATGCTCTTTCAATAAAGGATACAACGAGAATGAAGCAAATTTGATAATATAAGTTATATATAGATATATATACATACACACACACATTAAAATGGGCGGGGCCATCTGAGGGGCGGGGCTAGTGCTCCCCCATCCTCAAAAGTCACCAGCCGCCACTGCACAAGCGAAGGTGCGTTTGGGAGTTTCTATTGGGAAAAAGATTGTAAAGTTTGTGGTAGAATGTTTTAAATTCGTTTGCTATGGAGTTGGTGTCTTCTAGATGTTTTCCCCGAGATGTCACTATGGAATGAATATAGGTTTTCTGCTGTTGTTTCTTTAGAGCTCTAGCCAGGAACTTTCCTGGTTTGTTTCCCTCTGTGTAAAAGTTTTGCTGGAGGAAGAGTTGCTGCCTTTGTGATTTAATCTGTAGGATGGAATTTAGTTTTTCTCTTTTTATTTTAAGGTGTTGTAGAATAGTGTCATCTGCGGGATTAACTTTGTGCGCATAATCTAAGTTAGCAATGTCTTTAGATAGATGTTCTATCTCTGCTCTACTTTTTTTTTTTCATTTGTGCTTTATCGTTGATAAATTCCCCCCTTATGGTGCACTTGTGAGCTTCCCAAAGGGTAGCAGTGTTCACATGTTGGGTGTTATTTAACGCGAAGTAAGATTTAATATGTTTCGAGAAGAGCTTTGTTTGTACCGGGTCTAGTAGCATTGATTCATCTAATCTCCATTGAAAGGCTCGGAGGGGTGCTGATGGCCAATTTATTTCACAGGAGACAAGGGAGTGGTCTGACCAGGATGTATGTTTTATGTGTGATTGTTTGGTATGGGATGGAACCAAGTGGTCTACTAAGATATAATCTAGCCTGGAGTACTTACGGTTAGGATGTGAAAAGAAAGTATAGTCTGCTTTTTGGGGATTGAAGTTTCTCCAGACATCATGTAATCCTAAGGTTTTACATTTTCGCCAAATATTATTGAGGTTTGGGATTTTAGTTCTAGTACCTGGGTTTGAGCAATCTATTGTGGGGTCTAACGGGAAATTAAAATCCCCTGAGTCTATCAGGGAACCTTTACTTTCTTTAACTATAAGATCTGTGATTGAGGATATAAATTTGTCTTGATGTAAATTGGGTGCATAAACGTTCACTAGTGTCACCGGTTTACCGTATAATAGGCCCTTTAGACAGATGTATCATCCCTCTTTGTCTGAAACAATATGTGTTTTGGTAAAGGGAATTGAATTGTGGATTAGAATACTAACTCCATTAATTTTTTTATTGGGGTTGGTGCTGTGGAAGTGTTGGGGGTAGTGTGGCGAGAAGTACTTGGGAATATTTTTTGATTTAAAATGAGTTTCTTGAAGCATCAATATGTGACCTCCTTTGTTTTGTAAATCTTTTATGGCCATTCTCCTTTTGTTGAGACAATTTAGACCCTTAGTGTTTTGTGTGAAGATAATTAGATTTTGTGTTGTGTGATTACTCATTAGTACAGTGTAAAGTTGCAATAATTGGTAGACTTGGCAACAGAGGACAACCAGAGTGTTTTGGAACGAGCACAGCATGCTTTAAGTGGGAAAGGATAGGAAAAGTAGGAAAAAAGAACGAAAAACAGAGTAAAAAAGATACATTTTTAACTGTCATTAGACAATACATAAACTTGCAGGAGAAAATCTCCCAACTGAGTGAGAACAATAAAACAATGTTATGCATTTTAACATTTAACAATTAACAGGCAAACAGGTCCTCGGGGTGACATGATGGGTAATACCTTAATATGGAGTGATCCTAGTATCGGTTAGATTTTGTAATAGGGGTGAGCTCAGTATCGCTCAGGTGGTGTAACTGGGCATAAATAGTTGATCCTCGTGAAAGAAGAGCCAACACAAGCTGGCAAAAGTAACAAATGGAAGATAAGAGATTTTCAGATTTAGACTAATGTCATCCTTTTTCTCCTGTTGGAAACTCCCGGGGGGGGGGGGCATAAGTTTTGGTGCTTTCCTTTGACGAGCTTGGATCCATTCTTTCCTCTGAGGAAGCAGTGAATATCCGCTTGGCCTTTGTGGGATTTCCTGTTGATGAAGTGTCATCCAGATGAGGGGGTTGAATGTCTAAATCTTTACAGACAGATGGTATGTCCTTAATGGAGCAGCAGGAGAGGCATCTGCCTTTCCAAAGTATTATCAGATGGAAGGGGAATCCCCATCTGTAGGGTATATTCATTTTTCTCAGAAGCACTGTAAGTGGTTTAAGAGCTCTACGTTTTGAGAGCGTTCTTTGAGATAGGTCCGCGAACACTTGAATCTCTGCATTCTCATGTCTGATGGGTTGTTGTTCCCTGGCCAATCTCATTAGTTCCTCCTTTACCTGGAAGTTAGTGATTCAGACTATGACGTCCCTTGGTGGTTGGTCAATTTATGGCTTAGGACGTAATGCTCTGTGAGCTCTATCAATGTCAACCCTTGTTGGCTTCTCCTCTTTTTTTAATGTGCTGAAAAAATCTTGCAGGTATTGATCTAGATCCGTTGTTGGGATAGTTTCAGGGATTCCTCTTAACCTGATGTTATGACACCTACTACGATTTTCAGCATCATCTAGTTTGTCCTCCAGTTCAGTTATGTTTGCTCCCTGTTGCTGAATAGTGTTATGTAGAGCAGTGATAGCCTCTGCGTGAGAGTCTTGGGTGTTTTCAAGAGATTCAACTCTGTGGCCTATCTCTGAGATGTCTTTTTTAAGGTCTGAGATTTCATCTTTAATACACTGTTTAACTTGAGTAATCAATGAGGAAAAGTCCTTTTTTGAGGGGATTGAATTGAAAAGAGCTGTAGGAATAGTAATACTTTCAGAGGATTGTTCACAGTCAGACTCAGAACTTTGACATGAGGCCTGGTCTGGGAGTTCAGCTTCTGCAGAACTAGTGGCTTTTGTATCTAATGTCTTGAAAACGTTATTAACTGTGTGAGAGGGGGCTTTTAGCTGTTTATGGCTTTTGCTGGGTTTGCTACCCTTTTTAGGCAACATTGTTAGCTTCAGGGAGACGAAACAGGTATCTTCAACCCCTATTTGGCTTTGTATAAGGAGTAAGAAGCAAATAACCTTTAGAGTTCTTGGATGCTTTCAGCTGAGAGAGTTTAAAAGACTTCCAGTATGTTATATAACACTCCAAAGCACCCTCTAGCCTCAAAAGAAGGTATTTAGTATTTGCTAATTATGCTTGCTTTTGATTATTCATCAGTTAGCCACCAATGTAGCTAGGGATATGTGTGATAGAGGCCCAGTGATTCTTCCCTTCAGGATTATATTAATAACATGCTACCCGAGGCTTTGATTAAATGGCACAAGCTTATGTTTACATTTTATAAGTCATCTTTTATATTGGTGATTCAAGTGGTCACTGTATACACAGCATGTTGCCTTACCGGATCGCTGACCTCTCCACGTATTGATAGATCCTTTCCCCAGCACCGCGAGGCTGTTGCGCAGTGAACTATAGTTTAGGCTGTGGCCTGTCACGGAACTCGTCTCCTCCTTAAGTGCTAGTGAGCGATCGCTATGTGATCATCAGTTTGGTTGTGCGGCAGATCTGTGGTTGTGCTCCTCAAAAGGGTTAGCCTCTTACTTTAGGACTGCAATCTTGGGCTCCGTGAATCAGGCAGTTATTTTGGGGGGTTGTTTCGGTTTTGGGTTTTACTGTTGGGGGGTCTTTGTATTTTTTTTTCAGGTAAAAGAGCTGATTTCTTTAGGGCAATGCCCTACAAAAGGCCCTTTTAAAGGCTATTGGTAGTTTATTGTCGGCTAGGGGGTGTTTTTATTTTGGGGGGCTTTTTTATTTTTATAGGACTATTAAATAAGGTGTAATTGTTTTTATTTTTGATAATTTCTTTGTTATTTTTCGCAATTTAGTATTTTTTTATTTTTTGTAATTTTAGACTTACATTTTTTTAGTAGTGTTTAGTTTATTTAATTGGTAGTTATTTTTTTTTTTTTTTAGTTTAATATAAAGTTAAGGGGTTGTTAGGTTTAAGGGTTAATAGTTTAATTAAGTTTTTTTGCGATGTGGTGGGCTGGAGGTCTAGGGGTTAATAGGTTTATTTAGTGGCGGTGATGTGGGAGGCCAGAGGTTTAGGGGTCAATAACTTTTATTAGTGGCGACGATGTCGGGGAGCGGCAGAATAGGGGTTAATAACTTTATTATAGTGGTGGCGATGTCGGAGAGTGGCAGAATAGGGGTTAATAGCTTTATTATAGTGGCAGCGATGTCGGGGAGCGGCGGAATAGGGGTTAATAACTTTTATTAGTGTCGGCGATGTTGGGAGCGGCAGATTAGGGGTTAATAACATTATCTACGTGTCGGCGATGTCAGGGGCGGCAGATTAGGGGTGTTTAGACTTGGGGTTTATGTTAGGGTGTTAGGTTTAAACTTAACTTTTTTTCCCCATAGACTTCAATGGGGCTGCGTTACGGCGATCGCCATTCCGCACTTCAGGTGTTAGGTTTTTTTCTGACACTCTCTTCCCATTGATGTCTATGGGGAAAATGTGCACAAGCACGTATTCTCAGCCCTTGTTTTTTGTGCAGTATAGAGCTTATTGCCACCATATCGCACGCACAAGGAGGCTTTTCTGAAACTTGTAATGGCAGCGCTATGGAGGGTGAAATAACGCAACTTTTGTTGCGTTCATTTTGCACCCTCTATAGCGCAAAACTTGTAAGCTAGGTGATAGTGATTTATAACCTAGTAGCAGTGGCGACAGTTGCCTTAGACTGAATTTTGGAGAGTAATCACTTTTCTTTATTAGACATTGAAACCCAGTTAGTGAAACCTCTATATCTAAAAAACATTGTACACTTGAAGATCAAGAATTTGCCATTGTATATGAAAAGAATAGAATTTTTTAGGGACACAGTCTTGGCATGGCATCGGATTTGCAAATATTTTAAAATTAACTTTGCTGTATCACAATTGTTATCTATTAAAGGTAATTATGATTTTAAACAAAATATTCTCACAATGGAGACACAATGGATTAGTTAATGTAGTTTAGTTGATAATCAGGATATACCTAAAATAATAGATTTTGAACTTGTCAAAAACTAATTTTCAGTGCTAAATGGGCATTATTTCTCCTTTATGCAAATTAGACACTACTCACTGAAACTTATAAAACTATATGGGGACATGGGACTCTCCAATACTAGCACCAGTGATTAATGTATTTAAAAAGGGCAATTTCTCAATCTCATTGCTATATAATATAGTAAATAACACAGATTTTAAAAAATATCTTGACAAAGGGATTGCAAAATGGAGAGAAGTGCATTTTGACAATCTTAATGAACAAATATTATTAAAAAGTATGGAAAGAGTAGAGGAAGCATCATTGTCGGTACTCATGCGGGAAAAGCAGATAAAGATTATCTGGATGGCATATAATTACACCAGAAAAGATCTCCAAGTTGGGGGAGCAATAGGGAAGGGGCCTTCTGTGGGACATTTAGACAGAACAGAGCAAATTTGTTGCACCGTCTTTGGCTATGCCCAAAGATACAAACATTTTGGAGAATGATAAACTTTTGGATTAATAAGATTTTTGGTGTCCAATTAAATTTGCAAGGGGAGCATAATATCTTTTTTCATTTTGGTACTAATTTTTGTCAATCAAGGAAATTTCTAACCATGGCAATTCTAATTAGAAGGAACCTATTATAGAAAATTTCTCATAGAACAATAGATATCTGGTTTAAATTAGAAATAAATATTGAAAGGTTTTTTGAAAAATGGGGAAAATGGATTGAAACTTTAGATGTAGAGGAACAAAAGTCATTAATTAAAATATTTGAGAATACATTATATATTGACAATTGCAGATTAAGGAGAATGGCTCTTTATTTCTTGATTGGTGAGGTGAGGATTAGGGGGAGGAAATGGAAAGGGGAACTTTTACTTTTTTCTTGCTCTTCTTTTTTTTTCAATGTGTTTTTATATATGTATACAGGGTATATATATATATATATATATATATATATATATATATATATATATATATATATATTTTTTTTTGTTGTTGAATTACTTGACTATAACAAATCTAAAACATTCTCAGAAATGAATGAAGGGTATAAGGTCTAAAAAAAATAGAAAGGAAAGAATTATCAACGAGTATAAGGTATTAACATTTTGCTTTACTAGGGATAAGATTATTTATTTAAATTACATTTTCTCTTTTAATGTTTTTCTTTAAATGTTGAACAGTCTTGAAACCCAGGGTGTGGGTTTATCCAAAGGAAGGAACAAAATGCTATGTGTGTTTAATATATCGAAGCTGTATATTGACTTATCCAAATGAAGGATTGTCAGTATATGGCAGGGTTATAATACAATATATTTAATAATTATTCTTTAACCCCTTAACGACCGAGGACGTGCAGGGTACGTCCTCAAAAAAAAGGCAGTTAATGCCTGAGAACGTACCCTGCACGTCCTCGGTGTGGAAAGCAGCTGGAAGCGATCCTGCTCGCTTCCAGCTGCTTTCCGGTTATTGCAGTGATGCCTCGATATGGAGGCATCCTGCAATAACCGTTTTAAGCCATCCGGTGCAGAGAGAGCCACTCTGTGGCCCTCTCTGCACCGGAGATCGGTGGCTTATAGCGTTGGTGGGTGGGAGCCGGACCGGGAGGCGGGTGGCGGCCATCGATGGCCCTTCGTGATGTGGAGGGGGGCGGGATCGTGGGCGGGGAGGCCAGGGGGCGCGCACTGACGCGCGCACGTGCACGGGAGGGCGGGGGCGGGCGCGTGCACGGGGAGGGAGCGGGTGGGAACCGCTACACTACAGAAAAAAATTGTAGGAAAATGATAAAAAAAATGGTAAAAAAATAAACAAATCAAACAAAAAAATAAATCAGTTAGGTGGTGGGTGTTGGGCTGTGGGGAGGGGGAAGCTACACTACAGAAAAAAACGGGTAAAAAATAAAATAAAACATATTTTTTTGCAAACTGGGTACTGGCAGACAGCTGCCAGTACCCAAGATGGCCCCCAATAAGGCAGAGGGGAGGGTTAGAGAGCGGTTTTGGGGGGATCAGGGAGGTTGGGGGCTAAGGGGGGGATCCTACACAGTAGCATATGTAAATATGCTTAAAAAAAATTAAAATTTATTTTAGTACTTTTATTTTAGTACTGGCAGACTTTCTGCCAGTACTTAAGATGGCGGGAACAATTGTGGGGTGGGGGAGGGAAGGGAGCTGTTTGGGAGGGATCAGGGGGTGGGATGTGTCAGGTGGGAGGCTGATCTCTACACTAAAGCTAAAATTAACCCTGCAAGCTCCCTACAAACTCCCTAATTAACCCCTTCACTGCTAGCCATAATACACGTGTGAGGCGCAGCAGCATTTAGCGGTCTTCTAATTACCAGAAAGCAACGCCAAAGTCATATATGTCTGCTATTTCTGAACAAAGGAGATCCCAGAGAAGCATTTACAACCATTTGTACCATAATTGCACAAGCTGTTTGTAAATCATTTTAGTGAGAAACCTAAAATTGTGAAAAATTTAACGTTTTTTTTAATTTGATCGCATTTGGCGGTGAAATGGTGGCATGAAATATACCAAAATTGGCCTAGATCAATACTTGGGGTTGTCTACTACACTACACTAAAGCTAAAATTAACCCTACAAGCTCCCTAAAAGCTCCCTAATTAACCCCTTAACTGCTGGGCATAATACACGTGTGGTGCGCAGTGGCATTTAGCGGCCTTCTAATTACCAAAAAGCAACGCCAAAGCTATATATGTCTGCTATTTCTGAACAAAGGGGATCCCAGAGAAGAATTTACAACCATTTATGCCATAATTGCACAAGCTGTTTGTAAATAATTTCAGTGAGACACCGAAAGTTTGTGAAAAAATTTGTGAAAAAGTGAACGATTTTTTGTATTTGATCGCATTTGGCGGGGGAATGGTGGAATGAAATATACCAAAATTGGCCTAGATCAATACTTTGGGATGTCTACTAAAAAAAAATATATACATGTCAAGGGATATTCAGCGATACCTGAAAGATATTAGTGTTCTAATGTAACTAGCGCTAATTTTGAAAAAAAAATGGTTTGGAAATAGCAAAGTGCTACTTGTATTTATGGCCCTATAACTTGCAAAAAAAGCAAAGAAGATGTAAACATTGGGTATTTCTAAACTCAGGACAAAATTTAGAAACTATTTAGCATGGGTGTTTTTTGGTGGTTGTAGATATGTAACAGATTTTTGGGGTCAAAGTTAGAAAAAGTGTGTTTTTTTCCATTTTTCCTCATATTTTATAATTTTTTTTATAGTAAATTATAAGATATGATGAAAATAATGGTATCTTTAGAAAGTCCATTTAATGGCGAGAAAAACGGTATATAATATGTGTGGGTACAGTAAATGAGCAAGAGGAAAATTACAGCTAAACACAAACACCGCAAAAATGTAAAAATAGCCTTGGTCCCAAACAGACAGAAAATGGAAAAGTGCTGTGGTCATTAAGGGGTTAAAACAAACCCCCAATAAAATGCATATACAAAACAATTAAAATTAATATAAATTCTTAAATTCTTTATATTAAAGTTATAAACACATTGAATTATATTTATAGAAACCAGATATGAATCAAACTACACAAGCTTAAACAATATTCTTTAAAAAGCAAACCAGATGTACCTTTAGAATTAAACCTTATTCACAATTGAATTTCATTACATCACCACAATGAAATACAAAAGTATGGCCCACCAACTTTTAGACCAGTACAATTCAGCTATTTATCCTACAATTGATCCTTTATAACTCCAATTAAAATCATCAGAAATTATATATATTATTAGTGCAAACAGCCAATTTGTGCCGATTTATCTGAGCTGAAATAAATTCTTATTTAGCAGCAATAAGGCAAATTCTAAAATATATATAGTTGCCAATAACTTAATGCACACCAGAGAGATTTACTTACAATAATAGGCCTGACTTAGAAATATGCAACACAAAGGATATTTATCTAGCAAACAAATAATTACTTAGCATACAATATACTAGTTTTAAACTACACAGGGCTATGAAACACAAGCTTGAACTACAAACTGTGCCCTTTTAAATGTACTAACTGCAATTAGACTGTAGCAACAATTAATGTGTTTGCTTTAAAATATCAAGTTATATATGTAACAGTTTCTTATACTTCACCCAAATAAGTAAATCAATTCTTCCAGGGTTCCTCTGATAAATCCAATTTCACCTCATAAATTATAAGAGGTAATTTTTGCAAGATGGATAAAAATTAGGCCCAGATTGCTTTATAATAGACTGGATCTCAAAGCAACAGTTTGTCAGTCAAAATTCAGCACAGTCCTCCTTTTTTTTTCTCTTGCCTGGGGTTATATCACGTGATATAATCCCACCCCTTTTTATTCTAATCATAGGTGATAAATTTGATAGGCCCTTAACGGAGCTTGTCCCTGATTGGTTATTTGGGAGACGCCTCCCTGAGTAGCCAAATGCCTTTTTGCTGCAATACCATTTTTAAACCATAGGTGGCAGCAGATAAACAAAAATGCAGTTTTTTTTTTTTTTTTAAATGAATTTTTATTCAGTTTTAGAGTAAGAGGTAACATTTGGGGACACGCAGGACCCCTGATCCAACATACACAAACAAAGGGATCGGACACACAGGTCCGGTTGCAATGGCTGTTCAAACATTGATATATCGTAGATAAATTGCAGGGAAAGATAACTCTTGGGGACACACAGGACCCCTGTTCAAACATACACAAACAAGAGGATCGGACCCGCAGGTCCAAATGCAATAGCTGTTCAAACATTGATATATCATAAGTAAATTGCAGGGATTTGAGGTGAAAATAGTTCACCAAGATTGAACCCTAGTGTGGGCTCTAAAAATGGGGGGGGGGGAGGGGAGGTGATACTTGTAAGTTAAATTTAATGCTCCACAGAGCAAGACAGGAAAAATTGCTGTAATATGTGGTAATGGGTTTGGCCATATGGATTGAGAGTAGTCACCGTACCTAACACACACTGTACCTAGCACTCCTGGTACCTAGCACACATTGCACCTAGCACACATTGCACCTAACACACATTGCACCTAGAACACATTGCACCTAGCACACATTGCACCTAGCACACATTGCACCTAGCACACATGGCACCTAGCACACATGGCACCTAACACACATGGCACCTGGCACACATGGCACCTAGCACACACTGTACCTAGCACACACGGTACCTAGCACACACGGTACCTAGCACACACGGTACCTAGCACACACGGTACCTAGCACATATTGAGCCTAGCACACATTGTACCTAGCACACACTGTACCTAGCACACATGGTACCTAGCACACATGGCACCTAGCACACATGGCACCTAGCACACATGGCACCTAGCACACATGACACCTAGCACACACTGTACCTAGCATACACTGTACCTAGCACACACGGTACCTAGCACACAAGGTACCTAGCACACACGGTACCTAGCACCCTTTGTGCCTAGCACACATTGAGCCTAGCACATATTGAGCCTAGCACACATTGTACCTAGCACACACTGTACCTAGCACACACTGTACAGCACACATTGTACCTAGCACACATTGTACCTAGCACACACGGCACCTAGCTCACATTGCACCTAGCAAACATTGCACCTAGCACACATTGCACCTAGCACACATGGCACCTAGCACACATGGCACCTAGCACACACTGTACCTAGCACACACGGTACCTAGCACACACGGTACCTAGCACACACTGTACCTAGCACATACTGAGCCTAGCACACATTGTACCTAGCACACATTGTACCTAGCACACACTGTACCTAGCACACACTGTACCTAGCACACATTGTACCTAGCACACATTGTACCTAGCACACACGGTACCTAGCACACACGGCACCTAGCACACACGGCCCCTAGCACACACGGCACCTAGCACACACGGCACCTAGCACACACGGCCCCTAGCACACACGGCCCCTAGCACACACGGCACCTAGCACACACGGCACCTAGCACACATGGTGCTTAGCACACACGGCACCTAGCACACACGGGGCTTAGCACACATGGTACCTAGCACACACGGTACCTAGCACACATTGTTCCTAGCACACACTGTACCTAGCACACACTGTACCTAGCACACACGTACCTAGCACACACTGTACCTAGCACACACTGTACCTAGCACACACGTACCTAGCACACACTGTACCTAGCACTCCTGGTACCTAGCACACATTGCACCTAGCACACATTGCACCTAAAACACATTGCACCTAGCACACATTGCACCTAGCACACATGGCACCTAGCACACATGGCACCTAACACACATGGCACCTGGCACACATGGCACCTAGCACACATGGCACCTAGCACACACTGTACCTAGCACACACGGTACCTAGCACACACGGTACCTAGCACACACGGTACCTAGCACATATTGAGCCTAGCACACATTGTACCTAGCACACACTGTACCTAGCACACATGGTACCTAGCACACATGGCACCTAGCACACATGGCACCTAGCACACATGACACCTAGCACACACTGTACCTAGCACACACTGTACCTAGCACACAAGGTACCTAGCACACACGGTACCTAGCACCCATTGTGCCTAGCACACATTGAGCCTAGCACATATTGAGCCTAGCACACATTGTACCTAGCACACACTGTACCTAGCACACACTGTACAGCACACATTGTACCTAGCACACATTGTACCTAGCACACATTGTACCTAGCACACACGGCACCTAGCTCACATTGCACCTAGCAAACATTGCACCTAGCACACATTGCACCTAGCACACATGGCACCTAGCACACATGGCACCTAGCACACACTGTACCTAGCACACACGGTACCTAGCACACACTGTACCTAGCACATACTGAGCCTAGCACACATTGTACCTAGCACACATTGTACCTAGCACACACTGTACCTAGCACACACTGTACCTAGCACACATTGTACCTAGCACACATTGTACCTAGCACACACGGCACCTAGCACACACGGCCCCTAGCACACATTGTACCTAGCACACACGGCACCTAGCACACACGGCCCCTAGCACACACGGCCCCTAGCACACACGGCACCTAGCACACACGGCACCTAGTACACACGGTGCTTAGCACACATGGCACCTAGCACACACGGGGCTTAGCACACATGGTGCCTAGCACACACGGTACCTAGCACACATTGTTCCTAGCACACACTGTACCTAGCACACACTGTACCTAGCACACACGTACCTAGCACACTCTGTACCTAGCGCACTCCGTACCTAGCTCCCATTGTACCTAGCACACACTATACCTTTCACACATTATACCTAGCACACGCAGTACCTGGCTCACACAGTGCCTAGAACACGCTGTACCTGACACACGCTGGACCTAACATACGCTGTACTTTGCACGCGCTGTATCCAGTACACGCTCTGCCTAGCACACCTTATACCCAGCATACACTGTACCTAGCACCCACTGTACCTAGCTTGCGTTGTATCTAGCTCACGCTGTACCTAGCACATGCTGTGCCTGGCACCCGCCTTGCCTAGCACACGCAGTACCTAGCACAAAATGAAGCTAGCACACACTGAACCTAGCACATAATGTACCCAGCACACACCTCACCCAGTACACACAGGACCTAGCACTCGCTGTACCTAGCACTCATCGAACCTAGCACTCATTGAACCTAGCACACACTGTACTTAATACCCACGGTACCTAGCTTGCGCTGTACCTAGCACACACCGTACCCAGCACCCACCTTACCGAGCACACGCAGTACCTAGCACGCATTGAACCTAGCACACATTATTCAACACACAGAGTACCCAGCACACAAAGTGCCTAGCATACACAGCACCTAGCACACCCAGCACCCAGCACACACAGCACCCAGCACACACAGCACCCAGCACACACAGCACCCAGCACACACAGCACGTAATCATACTACACTTTAATCCTGTAGAAGATGGGTGACTTAAAGCTATGTTCAGTGACATACTGGGAGCAAGCCCACTATGGAGGATACAGGGATATTAAGGGAGGTAGAACCATAAACTACTGCAATAATATCATAATAAAATATCTTCTATAACATATGTGCCACTATTCCTTTTGAACACAACCCTTTGGAGGCCCCCTCAAACCTCCTCATGATACATAAGAACAGAGGTGACACCAATATATGAAAACATGATGCCTTATACCTAACCCTCAGAAATACTATAGCCCCAAAACAGCAGAGTTTATACACAAATAACTGATTGCCAGATAGTTCCAACCGCGTGATTTATCATGTAGGGTACACTGGGATGACAATCTCACTGATAAGGTGCATAGCTAATCATGGGTGTACCCAGACACCCAAAGGTCCCTTCATATCAAACAAAATGGGCTTTGTTGGCATACATGTGCATGTATTGTCAAAAATAACAAATGTTTCTATATACTCAGAGATATAACATTGCTCACATACAGGAACTAGCTCAAAGTAGCAAAAAACAAACAGACAAAAAACTAGTAGGGTGTGGGCTAAATTAATAAACAAAGCATGCCCAGCACAACTACTATGAAAGGTAATAGGGGCTGCTGGGACTTATAGGCAGTATATAGGGTTTAATAATTTGCAAAAGAATTAGTAAAAGAATAACTTCTGCTAAGTTGGAGCCTAACCAAGTTAAAATTACGATCTCAGTGAGAGGGAAGATATTTAACCTTTTACAACACTGTGCAGCATTACATAATAATAAACAAGATAGGGAAGCATAACATATATAAAATATAAACCATATGTCCCCCAGTTGGCTTCTAAAAGGACAAGAACAATTCTGTGAAATGCATATTCCAGAACTTCTGAGTAGGCATTCTTGAGCTGGCTAATCCACATTCACCTTCAGAGGAGGTTATAACCCCAGCGATGCCCCCTATGTCCTGATGCATCCTGTCTCCTATCTTTAAGGGCAAGAGAACAATTTGGGCATAAAGAACAGGAATCCAGAGCCAAGCAATGAGACTCGGGTTCTGTTGTACATGGTCCTGCATGCAGCTGGATGCTCCCGCAGCACAAGACTGAATCCATTTCATCTGGCAATTCAAGTTCTGTGGCAACTTTCTCTGTATGCTAAATTCTAGCCTCACATATTCAATTTTCAAAGCTGTGATGCATCCTCAAATTCGGCCAGTAGCGTTCTCATCTGTATGTGGCAGTCCTTCAACACTAAAAGACCGATTAATAGCCTAGCTACGGAACTGTCTATACTACTCCAGGTTTCCGTGTAGCATTACCGATCGCCTTGCCATCCTGTCTTCTCTTCAGCACTGCAATCTTATCCAGATGCTTCAGTGCTTGATCGCTCCTGAAAGCTGCTCTGACTCTTGTGCGGCTATTGTGAGAGCTCCTGTAAGCGTAGAGTTGGCTTACAGGCTCGCCGCTCCAGTATCAGTCAAGATGGCAGGTGTGGCTAACGGCTCTGTTGTGACTTTTAGTATGCCATGTTGGTGAAGAGCCAGGGTAATGGCGGTATCTTGCGCTGCAGTTAATAGGTCTTTGCAGGCAGCACACTGCCTTCTAGGGAGACAGTCCCTTGTCCAGATGCTCCGTTGTTAGAGCCAACTTTGTGTCATTAGTAGTTTGTGCTGCATAGGCAAGATAGCACCCACCGTGTAGCTGGAAAGTTTCCCAGAGTGAGTGATCCATATGTCATAGGGTTGCGGCTCTCTATGATCATCTATAAATGTTTATCTTTAGCCCTCTGTCTGCGTATATGCCGCATTTAAATCCTTAGCCTCTCCAGTGCAGTTTCCCTCCAGCGGGGCCTACTGTATTAAAGGCCATAAAAGCCTCGCTATTTCCTGAAGTCGGATAGTGGTCAGCAAATACACCTATTGCGAACATATGCTTGAGTGGCCTCTAATCATAGCCACAATGGTCCTCAGTGCATTGGGCACAAAATTGTTCAAATCAAGTTAGTATAGCTTGAAACAAAAGATTTTTAGCAGGGTATATCGCAGGAGCTCTGCACAAACACGTCTGCCCTGTTCAGCTGCTGACTCCGCCCCCCCAAAAATGCAGTTTTACCATCAATGATGCTACAGTTTAATATGGATTCATATATATATTTTTACAATGTATTATATTTTCTAGTATTAATAAGTCACATGTTCCATGTGTATTGGACCACATTATACCACTCATCCTGAGCATTTCAAGACCAGATATGATATATTTCTCATAATACAAAGTAATTCTTATACATTTAAAATATATGGGTATTTAAAAGGACTTTAATACTCTTAGCATGGATACAATTAATATCTCAGCCATCATCTTAACATCACATACTGTCAGGAATAACATGCTTCTTTATTTACATCTTACTACCCCTTTAAGAATTGGATCATGTGAACACCATTCCCTATTTAAGGATCATTCACCCTCTGGGCTGGCTTGGTAATTTGATATCTCAGGATTGTTCCTGAACCAGAGAGCAGTTAAACCTACAGACGTGCAATATAAAATATATACTAATCTAACTGAAACTTTATCTACAACTTCGTATATCAGGCAACACTACCTGTTTATCATCAGCCTTACAGATCTCAAATAATTCAGCTAAGACGCTTACACTGCTGAACTGCAGTATTCCTTCACCGCTCCTCGTTTCAGCTCAGCGTGGGACGTCACGCTCACTCGACACTCTCATGCCTGCAGCTTGAACAGATCTCAGCTGTGTTTCGGATTCAAACTTTTGCCACAGCCATTGCGGTCCGGACCGAGGATCTGAGTACTCCAACTTACCTAATACTCCATCTTAATCCGGAATCTCAGCAACTACATTACGGTACAGTGTACTGATAGATTATTATTGCTCATACAAGTTTTACTATACCTGTGCTCTTTAAATAGTAGCTGGACTTTCTAATATAGTATTGCTTTGAAGGTATACCTTAACCATTTGCTATCAATATTGTGAATTATAACTCTAAGCTAATACTTCTTATAAAAGGCTTGCTAACTCATCACTAAAGTATTCAAACTGAACTCAGGCCTTCTCCATATTCATTAACCCTCAACTAACTTAATCTGAAACTCGCTCTTCAGTTGTAATTTAGGTTATTCTCATAATTATATTTAGTTTATTCTACACATACTTATCAGTTATAAAATTATTACTGACACAATATATATATTTTTTATATTCCACACACATTAAATTATTCTTTAAGATTACCAAGATTACCATCTTAATGACCCCTCCATAGGTCACCCTCAGTCTATGAGCAAACATAAGGTAATAAGTCTTCTAATTGCCTGAAGTGTGGTGTGAGACTGAGTGAAGAATATACATATATATTCAGGATCTTATATATATATATATATATATATATATATATATATATATATATACAACAGGGTAATCACTAATAAATAGAAATCCTAACATATTACCAAGCCTTTTATAAGAAATTACCCTCATATATATATATTTAATTTTCCTTCATAGGATGGATGTTACTGATCTCTCAAATCATGTGGGGGCTTTATCCCAAAATATGGATTTGATGCTTCAGGGACTTAGGGATCTACAAACAGAGAATCAAGAGCTAAAAAAATTCATTCGGGATCAAGCTGTCACTAAGACTTCTCTTATAGATCAAACAACCCTTGAACCCCAAGTCTGTCCCCCAGAAAAATTCACGGGGGAAAGGTCACAATTTAGAAACTTTAAAAATTCCTGCACCCTCTACTTTTCCCTTAAACCTCACTCTTATCCTACAGAGAAATCCAAAGTTCTCACAGTGATTTCCTATCTTAGAGGCAAAGCTAAGAATTGGGCTAATGCCTACTATGAAAATAATGACCCTATCTTGAATTCATTTGATTCATTCTTCACGGCTATGTCTTTATTGTATGAAGATCACGATAAGGAAAATAACGCAGAGAGTACTTTAAGAAACCTAAAACAAGGACGACGAGTAGTTGAAGAGTATATCACCGACTTTAAAAGATGGGCCCCAGATACTCTTTGGAATGCTCCAGTGCTTAGATACCAATTTCACACTGGTTTATCTGACTCCTTGAAGGATGAGCTCGCTCGGACCACAATACCTGAAAACCTTGAAGACCTTATGTCTTTAACAATCTCTATAGATCGTCGCCTTAGGGAGAGGAAGTATGAAAGAGGTGTGGCAGAACCTACTTTCAAAAGATCTTTTGCTACCCCATCTCACACAAAACCATTGGATGAACCTATGGACATTGCTTTCATCAGAGGACCACTGAAACCAGATGAGAAGCTTAGACGCAAGTTGAATAATCTGTGTTTATATTGCGCTGCTAAGGATCATGAAGTAAAAGAGTGTCCCAGTCTTAATTAAAAATAAGAAGGGTAAGAATATCAAATGTTATCATATGACTTTTTCTCCAATTCAAATGTCTTCTCATTTTACTCTCTCTGTTTCCTTGCAGTGGCCCCATAACCAAGTCTCTACCCAGGTTGTCATTGATTCAGGAGCAACGAATAATTTCATTGATTCTAATTTTGTTTCCACTCACGATATTCCTATAATAAAGAAACACCTTCCCCTAGCAATACGTGTTGTGGATGGTTCTTTAATAAATTCTGGTCCGATCACACATCATACGACACCTCTAACCATTAGTTTTTCTACTGGTCATACTGAAACTTCTATGTTTGAAATTATACACTCACCTCTTTTTCCACTTATTCTAGGTCTAGAATGGTTGAAGAAACACCAACCCACTATCCATTGGTCAAATGGTTCCATTTCTTTTAACTCTCCATACTGTTCTGCAAATTGTCACAAAACTCAGACCCTATTACACCTAGATACACTTCAAGTATCAGAACATATTCCAACAGTTTACAGTGACTTTTCTGACGTCTTTGACAAAAAACAAGCACAAGTATTACCACCTCACAGACCATTTGACTGTCCCATTGATTTGGTACCAGGCTCTAAAATACCTTTTGGACACATCTACCCCTTGTCAGAGCCTGAGCTTATTCACCTCAAGGAATAGTTATACGAAAACTTAAAAAAAGGTTTCATCCGTCCTTCCACCTCACCTGCAGGTGCAGGAATATTCTTTGTGAGGAATAAGGATAACAGCCTCCGACCAATCATTGATTATAGGCAACTAAACAACTGCACTATAAAAAATAGGTATCCACTTCCTCTCATCCCTGAGTTAATAGAATGCCTTCAGGGGGCCAAGATTTATACTAAGCTTGATTTAAGTGGTGCCTACAATCTTATTAAGATAAGAAAAGGGGATGAGTGGCTCACAGCATTTCGCACTCAATACGGCCTGTATGAATACACCGTGATGCCATTCGGGTTGTGCAATGCCCCTGCAACTTTTCAGTTTTTTATTAATCACATATTCAGAGATCTTCTCGACACATGTATGGTTATCTATTTGGATGACATCCTTATATATTCTGATACTCTTGAGAAACACATAACACAGGTTAGGACCATACTTTCACGTCTCAGACAAAATCATTTATATGCCAAGGTCGAGAAATGCATTTTTCATACAGATTCTATCTCTTTTCTGGGTTACAACATTTCCCCTTCGGGAATTCAGATGGAAACTAACAAGGTAGATGCCATCACCAACTGGCCTATACCCAGTTCTAAAAAAGATGTACAAAGATTTCTAGGATTCTCCAACTTCTATAGGAAGTTTATCCAGAATTTCTAGCATTGTCAAACCTTTAACTTCCTTGACAAGGAAATCTCAGAAGTTCTACTGGTCTCCAGAAGCCAACCAATCTTTCAGTATCCTTAAGGAACATTTTAAAACTGCTTCTATTCTACAATTTCCCGATCCTTCTAGACAATACTTTTTGGAAGTAGATGCATCTAACTATACACTTGGAGCAGTGCTTTCTCAGAGAGTTTCACCTGATCAACCACTTCATGCCATTGTATATTTCTCCAGGACAATGAATTCTGCCGAATTAAACTATCCGGTGGGTGAAAAAGAACTTTTGGCCATTAAGGCGGCTTTGGAATTCTGGAGACACCTCCTTGAAGGAGCTAGACACCCGATTATCATTTATACAGACCACTGAAACCTACAATTCCTCAGGACTAACAAATCTCTATCCGCACATCAAGTCCGGTGGAGTCTTTTCTTCAATAGGTTCGATTTTTTGATCACCTATCGCCCTGCAACAAAAAATGCTAAGGCAGATGCCTTGTCTAGATGTGGACCCAAACCTGAATCTAGTGTTATTCCGGAAACCATCATACCGTCACATAGAGTCATTGGTCTTACTATGGATAATACTGCTTTATTCAGGAAACATCAAACACAGGATTCTACATGTGATTCTTTAAAATTAAGTAAACACAAAACGGTCTTCTTTACTATGGTCAAAGACTTTATGTGCCAATTACCCTTAGAGAGTAAATTCTCAAGAATGCCCATGATTCACCATTATCTGGTTATCTTGGTGTTCATATGATGACAGAACTTATTTAGAGAGATTTTTGGTGGCTAAAATTGATGAATTCCATCAAAGAATACATACAATCCTTCTCTATCTGTGTCACTTGTAAACCTTCACATAACCACCCTTATGAATACTTTCTTTACCTATCGCTGATCGACCTTGGAAATTCAGCGCCATGGATTTTATAGTCGAGTTACCTCCTTCTTCCAATTATAACACTATATTCGTTATAGTTGATTTATTTTCAAAGATGGCACATTTCGTGCCCTGCCATGGTTTACCTAATACTTCAGAAACAGATGAATTATTCTTTAAGCATGTTGTTCGTATCCATGGTTTCCCTGAATCTATTACTACAGACAGAGGTTCCCAATTTACCTCCAGGTTTTGGACTCAACTTTGCAAGTCTATTCGTATTAACAGACATCTCTCTTCAGGTTATCATCCGCAAACAAATGGACAAACGGAAAGGACTAACCAAACTCTTGAACAGTATCTTCGCTGTTATTGCACATACCAACAAGATGACTGGTCCACTTTACTTCCAACGGCAGAATTTTCATATAATAACACCGTGAATGCCTCAACTAAAATGACACCATTTTATGTCAATTATGGATTTCAACCCTCTTATCAGCTTTTACAAAGAAACAACTCAACCTCACCTCTGGTAAATGACACCATTAACACAATTGCTCAGGCTTTTCCTATCATTCAAGATGCATTAAAAACAGCACAATATTATCAAAAACTATATTATGATCGTAAGAGATCTAAGCCTCCTGACTACAAAACAGGTGATCTTGTTTGGCTCTCCTCTAAGCATCTCAGATTACAAATTCCCAGTAGAAAAGTTGCTAATTTGTTCATTGGACCATTTATTATTAATAAGATCATAAATCCAAATGCTGTTTCCCTGGAGTTACCTCCCACATACCGCATTCATTCTACTTTTCATGTTTCCTTGCTAAAACCATACTACCAAGTCAGAGATTCATCCAGATCTAAATCGGGACCGATACCTGTGGAAGATGACCCTAATTTTGAGGTTGAGGAAGTTCTTGATTCCAGGTATCATCTTTGGACTTTGCAGTATCTGATCCGTTGGAAGGGCTATGGTCCAGAAGAGGATTCTTGGGAGCCTGTCACTAATTTATAGGCTCCCAGACTTGTCTCCTTGTTTCACCGTCATCATCCGGATAGACCTAGACCCTAATTTTATCCTTCTCTTGGGGGAGTCTTGAGGGGGGTATACTGTCAGGAATAACATGCTTCTTTATTTACATCTTACTACCCCTTTAAGAATTGGATCATGTGAACACCATTCCCTATTTAAGGATCATTCACCCTCTGGTCGCTGCTTGGTAATTTGATATCTTAGGATTGTTCCTGAACCAGAGAGCAGTTAAACCTACAGACGTGCAATATAAAATATATACTAATCTAACTGAAACTTTATCTACAACTTCATATATCAGGCAACACTACCTGTTTATCATCAGCCTTACAGATCTCAAATAATTCAGCTAAGACGCTTACACTGCTGAACCGCAGTATTCCTTCACCGCTCCTCGTTTCAGCTCAGCGTGGGACGTCACGCTCACTCGACACTCTCATGCCTGCAGCTTGAACAGATCTCAGCTGTGTTTCGGATTCAAACTTTTGCCACAGCCATTGTGGTCCGGACCGAGGATCTGAGTACTCCAACTTACCTAACACTCCATCTTAATCCGGAATCTCAGCAACTACATTACGGTACAGTGTACTGATAGATTATTATTACTCATGCAAGTTTTACTATACCTGTGCTCTTTAAATAGTAGCTGGACTTTCTAATTAACGGCTAGATTTAGAGTTTTGTCGGTAACGAGCCGCGTAGCTAACGCTGTTTTTCCCCCCCCCCCGCACCTTTTAAATACCGCTGGTATTTAGAGTTCAAAGAATAGCTGCGTTAGGCTCCAAAAAAGGAGCGTAGAGCATAATTTACCGCCACTGCAACTCTCAATACCAGCGGTGCTTACGGACGCGGCCAGCTTCAAAAACGTGCTCGTGCACGATTCCCCCATAGGAAACAATGGGGCAGTTTGAGCTGAAAAAAACCTAACACCTGCAAAAAAGCAGCGTTCAGCTCCTAAGGCAGCCCCATTGTTTCCTATGGGGAAACACTTCCTAAGTCTGCACCTAACACCCTAACATGAACCCCGAGTCTAAACACCCCTAACCTTACAATTATTAACCCCTAATCTGCTGCCCCCGCTATCGCTGACACCTGCATATATTTTTTAACCCCTAATCTGCCGCTCCGTACACCGCTACAACTTACATTATACCTATGTACCCCTAATCTGCTGCCCCTAACACCGCCGACCCCTATATTATATTTATTAACCCCTAATCTGTCCCCCACAACGTCGCCGCCAGCTACCTACAATAATTAACCCCTAATCTGCCGACCGGACCTCACCGCTACTATAATAAATGTATTAACCCCTAAAGCTAACTCTAACCCGAACCTAACACCCCCCTAAGTTAAATATAATTTAAATCTAACAAAATAAATTAACTCTTATTAAATAAATTATTCCTATTTAAAGCTAAATGCTTACCTGTAAAATAAACCCTAATATAGCTACAATATAAATAATAATTATATTGTAGCTATTTTAGGATTAATATTTATTTTACAGGCAACTTTGTATTTATTTTAACCAGGTACAATAGCTATTAAATAGTTCATAACTATTTAATAGCTACCTAGTTAAAATAATTACAAAATTACCTGTAAAATAAATCCTAACCTAAGTTACAATTAAACCTAACACTACACTATCAATAAATTAATTACATACAAATCCCTACAAATAAATACAATTAAATAAACTAACTAAAGAACAAAAAATAAAAAAAGAACTGTTACAAAAAATAAAAAAAATAATTTACGAACATTATAAAAATATTACAACAATTTTAAGCTAATTACACCTACTCTAAGCCCCCTAATAAAATAACAAAGCCCCCCAAATTTAAAAAATGCCCTACCCTATTCTAAAATTAAAATTGAAAAGCTCTTTTACCTTACCAGCCCTTAAAATGGCCTTTTGCTGGGCATGCCCCAAAGAATTCTGCTCTTTTGCCTGTAAAAAAAACATACAATACCCCCGCAACATTACAACCCACCACCCACATACCCCTAATCTAACCCAAACCCCCTTTAAATAAACCTAACACTAAGCCCCTGAAGATCTCCCTACTTTGTCTTCACCACGCCGGGTATCACCGATCCGTCCAGGCTCCGAAGTCTTCATCCAAGCCCAAGCGGGGGCTGAAGATGTCCATGATCCGGCTGAAGTCTTGGCCCAAGCGGGAGCTGAATAGGTCCATGATCCGGCTGAAGTCTTCTATCAAGCGGCATCTTCAATCTTCTTTCTTCCGGATCCATCTTCATCCCGCCGACGCGGAACATCCATCCTGGCCGACGACTTCCCGACGAATGACGGTTCCTTTAAGGGACGTCATCCAAGATGGCGTCCCTCGAATTCCGATTGGCTGATAGGATTCTATCAGCCAATTGGAATTAAGGTAGGAAAATTCTGATTGGCTGATGGAATCAGCCAATCAGATTCAAGTTCAATCCGATTAGCTGATCCAATCAGCCAATCAGATTGAACTTGAATCTGATTGGCTGATTCCATCAGCCAATCAGAATTTTCCTACCTTAATTCCAATTGGCTGATAGAATCCTATCAGCCAATCGGAATTTGAGGGACGCCATCTTTGATGACATCATTTAAAGGAACCGTCATTCGGCGAGTAGGCATCGGTAGAAGAGGATGGATCCGCGTCGGCTGGAAGAAGATGGCTCCGGAAGAAAGAAGATTGAAGATGCCGCTTGATAGAAGACTTCAGCCCGATGATGGACCTCTTCAGCCGGATGATGGATGTCTTCAGCCCCCGCTTGGATCAAGACTTCAGCCCGATGATGGACTTCTTCAGCCGGATGATGGATGTCTTCAGCCCCCGCTTGGGCTTGGATGAAGATTTCGGAGCCTCCTCTGGACCGATCGGTGATACCCGGCGTGGTGAAGATAAGGTAGGATGATCTTCAGGGGCTTAGTGTTAGGTTTATTTAAGGGGGGTTTGGGTTAGATTAGGGGTATGTGGGTGGTGGGTTGTAATGTTGGGTGGGTATTGTAGGTTTTTTTTTCAGGCAAAAGAGCTGTTTTCTTTGGGGCATGCCCCGCAAAAGGCCCTTTTAAGGGCTGGTAAGGTAAAAGAGCTTTTCTTTTTGTATTTTAGAATAGGGTAGGGCATTTTTTTTATTTTGGGGGGCTTTGTTATTTTATTAGGGGGCTTAGAGTAGGTGTAATTAGCTTAAAATTGTTGTAATATTTTTCTAATGTTTGTAAATTATTTTATTATTTTTTGTAACTTAGTTCTTTTTTTATTTTTTGTACTTTAGTTAGTTTATTTATTTGTATTTATTTGTAGGTATTTTATTTAATCATACATATATATATACATATATATTCAGGATCTTATATATATATATATATATATATATATATATACAACAGGGTAATCACTAATAAATAAAAATCCTAACATATTACCAAGCCTTTTATAAGAAATTACCCTCATATATATATATTTAACTTTCCTTCATAGGATGGATGTTACTGATCTCTCAAATCATGTGGGGGCTTTATCCCAAAATTTGGATTTAATGCTTCAGGGACTTAGGGATCTACAAACAGAGAATCAAGAGCTAAGAAAATTCATTCGGGATCAAGCTGTCACTAAGACTTCTCTTATAGATCAAACAACCCCTGAACCCCAAGTCTGTCCCCCAGCAAACATAAGGTAATAAATCTGAAACTCGCTCTTCAGTTGTAATTTAGGTTATTCTCATAATTATATTTAGTTTATTCTACACATACTTATCAGTTATAAAATTATTACTGACACAATATATATATTTTTTATATTCCACACACATTAAATTATTCTTTAAGATTACCAAGATTACCATCTTAATGACCCCTCCATAGGTCACCCTCAGTCTATGAGCAAACATAAGGTAATAAGTCTTCTAATTGCCTGAAGTGTGGTGTGAGACTGAGTGGAGAATATACATATATATTCAGGATCTTTTATATATATACAACAGGGTAATCACTAATAAATAAAAATCCTAATTCATACATACCTTGAGATCAGCAATCATATGTGGTTTCAGTGGTTTCATATTTATTACTATCCCATATAAATATTTCATATATGTATATTATTATATTGCTGAGTGTATGCAACACATGACACTATTTAAAACACAAACCACATATGTACTTATTAGATGCCTGAAAAATATAAGAATATCTTATCCATCAATTTTATTACAAACCTGAACTGCATTTCTCAGATCCATATATAGATATTTATATATTACTGAGGTATATTTTACTTGAAATTTAAAAACAAGTTGTAATTTAAAATGAATTTGAGAGTTACAATGCAACACGTGTTTCTGCTTGGTCAGCATAGCTGTGTTTCTAATACAGCAGGGGGTAACCAATTTTTGATTTTAGTAATATAATCAGTGAGCCATTGTGTTAAATTATCACATGTGTCTGTTAGCTCCTAATATCTTGAAATTCTGTTAACTTATCTGAAAATAGTGCAGAATTTTGTCTACAACAGAGGCTGGTGGTCTAACATTTGATTACCAAGTAAGTGTTATTACCTTCCTGAGTTTCGAAATGCTAATATTTTTTTTAAGTGACCCACTGGTCTTATCTTATACAAAGGTCTGAACCTTTTGTTCTTTTCTGTGTAACCAAGAAGAAATGGGTTTTTTTTTACCCAGCCAAGACCATCTGGCAGAGAGAACTGTAATTTATAGTCAATAAAACTAATGCAACCATTTTCATATATAACAAACCCTGTGGTCTTATCATGTATAAATAATAATATATATATATATATATATATATATATATATATATATATATATATATATATATATAATTTAATAACACTCACAGATATCCTGACAGGATAGAAGATGTATTGCAATATTTATGTTTTTGTTACTTTAGGAGTTTTCTTACCCTGTTTATTGTCTAAGATATATGGAAAATAAAACGACATTTAATAAAGAAAAAGATATTAGCAAAATGACAATCATGTTCTGAAAGTACAGAAGAGATGCTTCAGATACCCCTAGTGTCCTAGCCTTGGTGTCACTATCACACCTGGATGAGCCACATGTGATATATCTGACCAGAGCAGGTGTGCAGGACCCAAGCCAACATGAACAAGTAATGGCACTCAATAAAAAGGTGGCACTTGGCCAAATGATTATGCTACTGTTCCATTGGTGGTATGTGATGAATTCTTCATTTAAAAATACTGACCAAAGTAATATAGATCTTCTTAAAGGCACATTTGATGCACATTTTGAGTGTATTTTGGTTATTTAGTTTTTTTTGTTTTTTTAACTGATTGTTCTTGTGCTGAAAACAACATTTTTGCTCTAACACACAGAATATAGTTTATCCTAATGTCAACTCAAAGTTAAAGGGACATCCCAGTTGTACCTGAGATACATATCACTGCAGTGCATTTTTATATTGATTCATTTATTTATTTCTTGTGAAATAGTTGTACTAGCAAAATGCTTCTAGCATTTTTTGGCTCTAAGTTGACATATTACATGATTCTATTTCACATGTTTAGCATAACCATAATGCTGTTTTCATTTAACATTCAGCAACTTAATAGTTTGTAGAAGAAAATGATTATGTGAGACTATGTTGCTTAATAAAAGACTTGTTGTGAGTTTGCACCTTCAGCTGTGATCGATTCTGCCACCACAGACAGGCAGATATATTTATAAATATATATGGGTCAGATAACCAGTGGAGCGGTATTTATCGTTCCGGCTAACACTGCTAGAAGTAAGCTTTTCGTTTGTGTGGGTTAGCACTTGTATTGCAAGTTGAAAGTAAAACCTTTTTTGCTTGCGCGCTAACCTGATGCTATATTTGATATAAATAAAAAACAGACAGTTAGCTGCGCATATATCTACAGCTACAAATAAACACTACACACTATATATATGTATGCATGTTTATATACACATACTGATAGATAGTAAGATAGATAGAGAGATAGATAGATGATAGATAGATTGATAAATAGATGAAAGGTAGATAGATAGATGATAGGTAGATAGATAGATAAATATAGATAGATGATATATAGATGAGATAGATAGATGGATAGATTGATTGATTTATAGATAGATATATGATAGATGGATAGACAGATAGATAGCTAGATTGATAGGTAGATAGATGATATATAATAGATAGAGATAGATAGATAGATAGATAGATGGATAGAGAGAGATAGCTGATAGATAGAGATAGATAGATAATAGAGATGGATAGATAGAGAGATAGATGATAGAGATAAATAGATAGAAAGATAGATGAGAAATAGATAATAGATTGATAGATAGATAGATGATAGATAGATACAGTCAAATGCAAAAGTTCAGGCACCCCTGACAATTTTCATTTATAAATAATTGGATGCTTGGATCAGCAATTTCATTTTGATCTATCAAATAACTGAAGGACACAGTAATATTTCAGTAGTGAAATGAGGTTTATTGGATTAAAAGAAAATGTGCAATATGCATACATTTTTTTTTTTAGACAGGTGCATAAATTTGGGCACCCAAACAGAAATATTGCATCAATATTTAGTAGAGCCTCCTTTAAGCAGAAATAACAGCCTCAAGACACTTCCTATAGCCTGCAATAAGTGTCTGGAATCTGGATGAAGGTATTTTGGACCATTCCTCCTTGCAAAACATCTCCAGTTCAGTTAGGTTTGATGGTTGCCGAGCATGGACAGCCCGCTTCAAATCACCCCACAGATTTTTAATGATATTCAGGTCTGGGAACTGGGATGGCCAGTCCAGAACATTGTACCTGTTCCTCTACATAAATGCCAGAGTAGATTTTGAGCAGTGTTTTGGGTTGTTGTCTTGTTGAAATATCCAACCCTGGCATAATTTCAACTTTGTGACTGATTTCTCAACATTATTCTCAAGTATCTGCTGATATTGAGTGGAATCCATGCGACCCTCAACTTTAACAAGATTCCCAGTACCAGCACTGGCCACACAGCCCCACAGCATGATGGAACATTCACCAAATTTTACTGTGGGTAGCAAGTGTTTGTCTTGGAACGCTGTGTTCTATTGCCGCCATGCATAATGCCCCTTGTTATGACCAAATAACTCAATCTTTGTTTAATCAGTCCACAGCACCTTCTTCCAAAATGAAGCTGGCTTGTCCAAATGTACGTTTGCATACCTCAAGCGACTCTGTTTGTGGCGTGTGTGCAGAAAAGGCTTCTTCCGCATCACTCTCCCATACAGCTTCTCCTTGTGCAAAGTGCGCTGAATTGTTGAATGATGCACACTGACACCATCTGCAGCAAGATGATGTTGTGGGTCTTTGGAGGTGATCTGTGGACTGTTTTTTACCCTTCTCACCATCCTTTGCCTTTGCCTCTCCAATATTTTACTTGGCCTGCCACTTCTGGCCTTAACAAGAACTGTGCCTGTGGTCTTCCATTTCCTCACTATTTTCCTCACAGTGGACACTGACAGCTTAAATCTCTGCAATAGCTTTTTGTAGCCTTCCCCTAAACTACAATGTTGAAAATCTTTGTTTTCAGGTCATTTGAGAGTTGTTTTGAGGCTCCTATTTTGCCACTCTTCAGAGGAGAGTCACAGAGAACAACAACTTGCAGTTAGCCACCTTAAATACCTTTTCTCATGATTGGATGCACCTGTCTATGAAGTTCAAGGTTTAATGGTCTCACCAAACCGATTATGTGTTCCAATTAATCAGTGCTAGGTAGTTACAGGTATTCAAATCAACAAAATGACAAGGGTGCCCACATTTATGGACCTGTCAAATTTTGTACATTTTCTGTTAATCCAATGAACCTCATTTCACTACTGAAATATTACTGTGTCCTTCAGTTATTTGATAGATCAAAATGAAATTGCTGATCCAAACACCCAATTATTTATAAATGAAAATCATGGAAATTGTCAAGGGTGCCTAAACATTTGCATACAACTGTAGATAGATAGATGATAGCGATAGATAGATAGATAGATAGATAGATGGAGAGATAGATGGAGAGAGATAGATGATAGAGATGGAGAGATAGAGAGATGGATAGATAGAGAGATGGATAGATTATAGATATATAGATGATAGATATAGATAGATGATAGATAGAGATAGATAAATAATAGATATGGATAGATAGAGAGATAGATAATAAATTGATAGATGATAGTGATAAATAGATAGAGATAGATAGATAACTGAGATGGATAGATAGAGAAGTGGATAGATAGATGATAAATATAGATGGATAGAGAGAGATAGATAGATGTTAGATAGAGATAGATAGATATAGAGATGGATAGATAGAGAGATGATTGATTGATAGATAGATGATAGATGGATAGACAGATAGCTAGATTGATAGGTCGACAGATGATAGATAGATGGATAGAGAGAGATAGATAGATGATAGATTGAGATAGATAGACAAATAGATAGAGGATAGAGAGAGATAGATCAATAATAGAAATGGATAGAGAGATAGATAGATGATAGAGATAAATAGATAGATAGAAAGATAGATAGATGATAGATATATAATAGATATATAGATATATGATCGATTGATAGAGATAGATGATAGATAGATAAATGGATGATAGATAGATGGATAGATCGATGAATATAGATTGATGATATATAGATGATAGATGGATAGATAGAGAGATACATAGATAGATAGATGGATAGAAAGACAGATAGATGATAGACAGATGATAGATAGATTATAGATAGATAGAGAGATAGATAGATGATAGCTAGATAGATGATAGAGTTAAATAGATAGATAGAGAATGATATATAGATAGATAGATAATAGAGATGGATAGATAGGTGGTGGATAGAGAGATAGATGATAGATAGATAGATTGGTTGCTGCACATATATGCCTCTTGTGATTGGTTTACCAATGTGTTCAGCTAACTCCCAAGAGAATGAAACAAAATTGATAATGTAAGTAAATTGTTGAATGATGCACAGTGACACCATCTGCAGCAAAATGATGTTGTAGGTCTTTTGAGGTGGTCTGTGGGCTGTTTTTGTTCGTTCTCACCATCCTTTGCCTCTCTGATATTTTACTTGGCCTGCCACTTCTGGCCTTAACAAGAACTGTGCCTGTGGTCTTCCATTTCCTTACTATGTTCCTCACAGTGGACACTGACAGCTTAAATCTCTGCGATAGCTTTTTGTAGCCTTACCATAAACCATAATGTTGAACAATCTTTATTTTCAGGCCATTTGAGAGTTGTTTTGGGGCCCCAATGTTGCCACTCTTCAGAGGAGAGTCAAAGAGAACAACAACTTGCAATTGGCCACCTTAAATACCCTTTAAAAAAGACCATAAATAAAATATAGATGTGTGTTGTTTATACTATATCTATATACTATATCTATATGCTTAGGTAAGACAAGTACAACTGCTTATTAGACATACAACATTCAGCGTTTCCAGAGCCAGATTTATTCATAAAAAAGTGCAGTATATAAATATCTGGATTTAAACAAATAAAACCATTGCACAAAAAAGCCAAATGCTGCAGATGGCACTTGCAGATCTCGCTTTTATTTCTAATTTTATTTTACATTTCTTATGGCTTTGTAGTTTGTAATTTCAATCAATAATTATAAATATTCTACCTAAACCATTGAGGAGCAATTATACCAACGTATTGATGAAGATTATTAGTGAATAAAACAAACAGTGAATATCACCTTTCAGTTATAGGGGCCGATTTATCAAGCTCCGTACGGAGCTTGATGACCCTTGTTTCCGGCGAGTCCCTTGTCTGCTCTGAGTCCGCGGACAGAAATCAACCCGATCGAATACGATTGGGTTGATTGACATCCCCTATTAGCGACCAATTGGCCGCAAATCTACAGGGTGGCGGCATTCCACCAGCATTCACGCATTTAATTTGCACGTCCAGCTAAAGCACTTGATCAAAAGTTAACTCTTCTTTTGTTCCTCCTTGATTTAGTTTTTTCTACTTCCTCTTTGGTTAGAAACGTGATTGGATGATGATAAATTATATTTATTTCATACTGTTCCAAAATATATATTTTTTTTATCATCTTTGATTTTCTACAGCGGCTTTAATTTTAATCTATTTTCATTTTTTTTATTGTCATTTTTAAATAAACATCGGAAATTTATCATGAAGAATGTTTGTCTATTAGCTAAAGTCAAATTGGCTTGTAGATAGTCTTCAAGCTGTTACTTTATTCAAGCTTAAGTCGTGTAACTCGTTAAATGTAGCAGAGATAAGATAATATGAATCCATGGAAACAGGCAAATGAAATATTTTACGTAATGAACAGAACTGAATACACATAGTAAACTAGCTGCTTTCACTTCTATTACAGACTTGTTTTGCTAATAAAAAACATTTTAATAAGTCTGTTCAGTAAAACCATAATGTTGTTACTTTTGCCTTTGAAATTGTGTTTTTGTGCTGAATTTTATTAATGTAATTAAATCCAGAGAAACGCGTAAAGGTGACTACACCTGCTTAGTCTACAATCACTAATGAGACACTTAAAAGATATTTGTTCTCTCATAATTATATTTTAATGTACAATGTTTGTGATCTTTAAAAAATGATATCAAACATTCTATTATGTGATGTGTATAGCACATAGAATATTTTTTGTAAAGAAACCTTACATACATATACATTGCATAAACGATGCCTTTAGCCATGGGTATCCAGAGGTAGAGACAAGAGGCGCCAGATGCCCATGTCTATAGCAGTCTATGGCAGCAGTGTTTGTAATTATGTATAACATTTCTAGAAACATTGATGCAAACACTGCTGCCAGATGGCATGACACGTGCACGCTCCTTAGCTAACCTAGGATTACTCTTTAACAAAGGATACCAAGAGAAATAAGCAAAACTTATAAGAGAAGTAAACTGAGAAGTTGGTCATGTGCTATCTAATCCATTTAAGTTTAATTTATTTTACTGTCTCTTTAAGCACCCTTTTTAAAATGACAAGCTCATGTGTACACCAGACAGCTCTCTCCTGCTCTACTTATTCCCTTTGATATTATTATGTTTGGGGTATTTTATTGTTTTAAAGCAAAAAGATAAAAATTAAGGTTGCACAAAACCCAATTTAAATGGGCTGCTGCAAGGAGAAAATTCAGCCACACAACCTGCATTTCCCTGAAAGGGTTAAATGGATACAGTTTTTAATGAGTTAAAAAGGGAGCATTTAGAAGAGGCATTTAATTTTACACCAAAATTATAAATTAGTTTCATACAAAATGTGGATACAAACAATCAAAAATTGGTTTCTCAAGCCTTATGCGTTTTGCGTTTGACCTTGTAACAGATTTTATTACAAGGACAGAGACTCCTATTTTGCTATATATCTTTTCACTTTACTGCAGACAGCATTTTAACGGACAGTACATTTAAATAAACAATAAATATAACATAGAAACCAATGAAAACAAGGCTTGAGATGTTATGGATAAAAATGACCAATGACAGAAGTCCAATAATCCATAAAATGACCAGTAACTGTAAACTCCTCCTCTCTTCTCTTTGCTGCTCACAGAGATAAGTATATTGTATTATAATAAAATCTATATTTACTTTTTGCTGTTTTTTCTTTTAGGTTTTCTATAAGTTTTTTGCCTTTATTTTCTATTGTTATTTTCTTTTGTCTCCTTTTTCTTTATGATTTAATTTATGATTTAATTTATATTTTAGTCTGTTTCTTTAAGTTTGTTCTAACTTTATTTTCTTATTCTATTTTATTAGTAATTTTTCCCCCTTTATTTGATTTTATTTTTCCCCCTTTATTTGATTTAATTTTTTCTCCTTTATTTGATTTTATTTTTTCTGTTTCCCTTTTCAGTTTTCAATTTCATTATGTTCTTTTTTTTCAAAGCTGCTTATATTTAAGTTGTTTTGTTCAGCTTTTTATTTCAATCTATTTTTTTGTTTATCTTTCCGTTTTGTCTATTTATAACCCTATCCTTCTATTACTTACCTGCTGATTTAGTTTTCTCTTCTGCGCAACGATCTCCGGTTGCAGCCGCCATTTTGTTTTTCTCCTCTCTCTTCTGTCACGCCTCCATCTTGCGTGACGTCTATTCCCGCCCCTCTGACCTGTCAATCAAAACATTTTTCCTTCTCCACTCTCAGTTTACCTCAGACTTCGTTCGGCTCAGTACTTCTCTCACATTTGTAACATTTGTTGCGCATTGTTTATACATATATGTATTCTTTTTTCTAACAGTAATTTTGTAATGTTATTTTACTGTTTTTACTAGTTTTAATAACATTAATTTCTGCCTTAAATTGAAATTTGTTAGAAATCAGCAAAAAAAGAAGCATTTGTCAAGAAATACTAAATCAAAATCTCATGATAAATCTCATGTTTCTTATAAAAGAGTTAAAGGGACACTCAATCAAAATTAAACTTTCATTATTCAGATAGAGCATGCAATTTTAAACAACTTTCTAATTTACTTCCATTAACAAAATGTGCACAGTCTTTTTATATTTAAACTTTTTGAGTCACCAGCTCCTCCTGAGCATGTGCAAGAATAAGTGTGTATGCATTTGTAAATGGCTGATGTCTGTCACATGGTACGTGTATGCATTTGTGATTGGCTGATGGCTGTCACATGGTACAGGGGGAGTGGAAAAAGACATAACTTTTAAAATTGTCAGAAAAACAAATGTACTACTCATTTGAAGTTCAGACTAAGTGCTATTGCATTGTCTTGTTATCTTGCATTTGTTGATTATGCAAATCTACTGTGTTGACTGGTCCTTTAAATCAAGTCAGCTTCGCTCTGACATTTCCCAGCCTACCTTGCAGCGCAAATATGTGTCAGACTCTGAAAGTGATTCCAACATTAAAGTGAAAAAGAGATTGAATAGAAAAAGAAAATGTTTAATTTCTTCTGATTCATCTGATAATTTTGATGTTTCAGATATGCAAATTGAAAAATATTATCCTGATTCTGAGGATCTTTCTAAGGATTCTTTTTCTTATGATTCAGTAGATAATTTTAATAATATTACTTCTTCTGAAGAAGAATTTCCTAAATCAAAAAAATCTAAACTCATGCCAAAGTCTAAGAAAGTAAAGCTTATTGATAATTTTGGGGATCCCTACACGGACCCTAATGAACTGGAACACCCTAGATCCTCTCAATGGAGGCCTTCTAAAAGGGTTTTTAAATTTTTAGATTTCTATATTTGTAGACCTCTTTCCTTAATTGCAAAAAATATTTTAAAAGCTGAATGCCCTCATCCAGAGCTCCCTCACAATACCCATGTAACCCCTAATATTGATGTAAATTTACTCAAATTCTTGGGTAATAAAAATACAAATTTGAGGAGAGGTCCTGACAGATTCTTAAAGTAATGTCAGGATAAACTATTAGAGACTTTAGGTCCTGTCACAAAACTTTTTGAATTGTCTGAAGAGGCAATTGCTTCTGACTCTATGTTGGATCCATACGTCTCTAGAGAATGGATTCAAAAATTGGTTTACCGCCTTGGGGATGCCAATACTTCCCTATCCACTCAAAGAAGGAGATTACTTTTAAGATGTCTTGACCCAAAAATTTTGGATTTTGCCCCCATTGAAATGGGCCCTAAGGCTGATGGCCTTTTATTTGGAGATGCTGGTTTACAACAGCTTAGTTCCTATGTGAATACTTTTAACAGTCTCAATAAAATCAAGACTAATACTAGAATTTTTTTTCTAAGGTTTCTCCAGAGCTGGAAAAGGCAGGTACCACTTTTCCAGCCGTTATTCAAATATATCCAGGTCTCAATTCCAAAATTCTGTCCCCTCCACTTCCTCTCATGCAAGTTTCTTCCCATCAAGAAACAGAATGGCAAAAAGTTACATCAGACCCATGGGTTCTTCAGGCTGTATGCGGCCTTCTATTAGATTTCATTCAAATTCCCTTTCAAAATTCCTGTCCTATCCCTATAAAATTTTCTCTAGAAGATCAATCCCTTTTAGATTTAGAAATAGCGGACCTACTGGAGAAGAATGCAATAGAAGTAGCACCTTCTCCAGTAGACTCCTTCATCAGCAACATGTTCTTTGTGAAAAAGAAAGATGGATCTTTTCGACCTGTCATACATTTAAGAGAATTAAATCAATTCCTTGCTTTCAATCATTTTAAGAAGGAAGGTATTCATCTTTTAAGGGATTGTCTTTACAACAAAGATTGGCCTGTAAGACTAGACCTAAAGGATGCATACCTGTCAGTCCCAATTCATTTAGATTTCAGAAAATATCTAAGATTCCTTTTGAAAAACAAATTATGGCAGTTTTCTTGTCTGCCTTTTGGCCTTTCTTCTGCACCTTGGGTTTTTACAAAGATTCTAAAACCAGTTACAGCCTGGTTGAGAAAAAGGGGAATTCATCTAATAATATGACGATGATATCCTTCTTATTCCTTCTTATTCATCAGTTCCTTCTTATTCATCAATCCCCCTTGTTTTGAAGGATCAGTTATCTCTTATGATAGATTTCCTTCAAAACCTGGGCTTCATTATCAATTTAAAAAAATCAGTTTGGTTCCTTCCCAGAACTTGATTTTTCTTGGTTTCAATGTGGACACTGTTTCAGCTTCTCTCAGTCTTCCTATGGAAAAGATCAAAAGAATCAAGAAAGAAATTTGTTATCTCCTGAAGAAAGACCTTTTCTCTATTCGTCTACTAGCCAGAAATATAGGACTTCTTTCCTCTTCTATTCAAGCAATTTTTTTGGCTCCCCTTCATTACAGAGCTCCCCAAAGATTAAAAATGTATTACCTTCGACAGGGTTTCTCCTATCAACACAAAATATCCTTATCCAAGGAAGCTTCGGAAGAATTGAATTGGTAGCTCCTAAATATAGAAGCATGAAATGGGAAAGCAATTTTTGGAAACTCTCCAGATTTAATAATAGTCAGATGTGAGCAAATCAGGTTGGGGTGCAAGATGTGGTCCTCTGATTACAGGAGGAAAATGGTCTCCCTCAGAGAAACATCTTCACATCAATTGTTTGTAACTTCTAGCAGGAGCTTTTGCAGTTCAGAGTTTTGTCAAACACAAACATCCTATAACAATTCTTCTTCGCATGGACAATGTCTCTGCTGTTAGTTATATCAATCATTTAGGAGGTACTGCTACAAAAATGTTATCAGATTTAACAATATATCTATTCAAGCAGAATATATTCCAGGTTTAAACAATCAGATGACAGATTGGGGATCCAGATACCTTACAGACTTCAGCGATTGGAAATTTAATTCTTTAATTTTTCAGAGAATTCAATCTCTAAGAGGTCCTTTTTTAATAGATCTATTTGCCTCTCATCTGAATCATCAGATATTTCCTTATTTCAGTTGGAGACCAGATCCTCAGGCTCTAGCAATAGATGCCTTTCATCAACAATGGCCGATTTTGGGAGCATATGCCTTTCCCCCATTTTCAATGATTCTCCGGACACTGCTGTTTGTCAAATGCCAACAGATTTCTCTTCTAATAATAACACCCTTTTGGCAAACTCAAGTTTGGTATCCTCTTCTTCTGGAATTATCATTTCTTCATCCAATTCTACTACCATCCAAGTCAGATCTTTTAACAGACCCTTCAGGCCAATTCCATCCTCAAACTTCTTCTAATCGCCTGGATGATTTCAGGGGATCCTAGTCTGGCGATGGATTATCGGAAGAAGCTAGACTCCTCCTTCAATATTCCTGGGACCCTGGAACCAAAAAATATTATTTATCCTCCTGGCTTAAATGGTCTAGATGGTGCAATTTTAGACACCTGGATCCCATTTCAGCTCCTTTAAATCAAGTTATCAACTTTTTATCTTCGCTTTTTCAGTCAGGTTTAGCTTATAGATCCATTAACGTAGCTAGATCGGCTATTTCTGCTGGACATGAATTGATTAATAATATTCCTATAGGTCAACATCCTACTATTTGTAGACTTTTAAAATCTATTCGTCTTAAACGTCCTCCTTCTTCTAGATATTCTTTCTTTTGGGATGTAGATTTAGTTATCTCTCTTTTTAATTCTTGGTCCAATAATGAAAGTTTAACTCTCAAACAGCTTACAGTCAAATTGACTACTCTGCTATGTCTTTTATCTTGTAAAAGAGTTTCTGATGTTAAGGCTATTGATTTCAATTCTAAGTCTTTTTCACCTCAGGGTGTAATTTTTTCTATTTCTTGTAGAACTAAAACGTTATCTTCCTCTATTTTTTATCCTTATTTTTCTGAACATCCTAAGCTTTGTGTTGTTCTTTGTCTCAAAGAATATGAACTTCTTAAATTGTCTTCCCATAATCAACTTCTTATTTCATATGCTCCTCCACATTTACCTGTTTCTTCTCCTACCATTAGTAGATGGGTGAAATGGGTTATGTCTCAAGCTGGTGTTGACAACAGTTTTTCTTCACATTCAATAAGAGGAGCTTCTGCTTCTAAAGCATTTTCCAAATCTCCTTCCCTCCAAGACATTCTTAATGCTGCTGATTGGTCATCAGATTCAGTTTTTAGACAATTTTATTTTAAACCAATTCATTCTATTCCTTTTAATTTAGTTTCTTAAGTTCTTTGCTTTAAACTAGCAAAATAGGAGTCTCTGTCCTTGTAATAAAATTCAGATTATCCTAGCTTTGTGAAGGAATAATCTAGATTTTATTAAAGAGACAGAGACGAGTATTTTCCCTCCACATTTTATTATTATTATTATTATTATTATTTTGTTTGTATTATGATTTTACCCTCCCTATAATAAAGGTTTTATTATAATTATTAATATTATTTTTTCATGTTTTGTTTTAGTGCAATATTCTTCTTCAGGATTTCCAGGAACCTTTTGAGACTTCTAGACTAGTACTTCAATCAATATCTCCAAGACTTGATTCAACTTCAAGCAAGTTTTCATCTGTTCCAAGTTTTAGAAGATTCTTCAATCAAGATTGTTTTTCTTCTGTTCTCCTGTGTTTCTTCATCCTGATGTTTCTGGGACTTTTGTTTTATTTTTCTGGCAATATTCTCAGTATTTTTCGCATCAAAGATCAAACAGGAGGAGTTTACAGTTATTGGTCATTTTATGAATTATTGGACTTCTCTCATTAGTCATTTTGATCCATAACATCTCAAGCCTTGTTTTAATTGGTTTCTATGTTATATTCATTGTTGTCTTTATTGTTTATTTAAGTTTACTGTCCGTTAAAATGCTGTCTGCAGTAAAGTGAAAAGATATATAGCAAAATACTCGTCTCTGTCTCTTTAATAAAATCTAGATTTTTCCTTCACAAAGCTAGGATAATCAGAATTATAGAAAAGGAAGTACCAGCTGCTTTATATAGTGTATCATTTCCAAAAAACTGTTTAAATATTTAACCCTTTAGTACCCTAATACAGAATAAATAAACAGTTACAGCCTAGATTACAAGTGGATCAATATTGATAGCGCAGGGTGCGCATTGTGACTCTAATAGCGCACAATATGATATTTGTTTTACACACTTGATCATTGTGTGGTATAATAATAATAAATTAATGATATTCCCTGAAACAGCCATTGCACAAGAAACACTAGGGTTTATTAAGATTGAGAAATGCACTGTTGTTAAAGAGACATTCCAGTCAAACTATAAATGTACATAGATTAATTACATCTTTGAATAGAAACATATTTGCAATTTACATGTACTAGCAAAAATGCTTCTAGTAAAAGTCATCACTGTTTTAGTGTTAACATTTTTCTCTGAACATGGATGTGAAGCATAGCTAGATGCAGCTGCTCAGATCATCAGTGGGGCGTGTTTCATGTCAGCAAGTAACAAATTGAGTCATTACCAGATGGTACAAGTACCTTAGGCTCTCTGAGCAAGTGCTGTGTTTAAAATGCTGGTGCACGGTGCATATTTAAATACACTTTTGGAACAGCTTTTTTAGAAGCATTTTTGCTAATGCATGTATATTACAAAATTGCTTCTGTTCAATACCGAAATGCACCCATGTGGTTTCCAATTTTGGCTGGAATATCCCTTTAATTAGATTTTATATAATGTATGTTTATGTTATTTTGCACATTAACTACTCTTTTTAACTATTTTGAAGAACAGCCTTTTACATTGAGGAACAGCCTTTAACATTGAGGATCAGCTTTTGACATTGAGGAACAGCCTTTAACATTGAGGAGCAGCCTTTGACATTGAGTAGCAGCCTTTAACATTTAAGAGCAGCATTGGCAATGAGGAACAGACTTTGAGATTGAGGGACAGCCTTTAAAATTGAGGAGCAGCCTTTGACTTTGAGGAGCAGCCTTTTCCATTAAGGAGCAACCTTTAACATTGAGGAGCAGCCTTTAACATTGAGGAACAGCCTTTGATATTGAGGAATAGCCTTTGACATTGAGGAGCAGCCTTTAACTTTGAGGAGCGGGTTTTGACATTAAGGAGCAGCCTTTAACATTTAAGAGCAGCATTGACAATAAGGATCAGCCTTTAACATTGAGGATCAGCCTTTGACATTGAGGAGCAGCCTTTAACATTTAAGAGCAGCATTGACAATGAGGAGCAGCCTTTGACATTGACGAACAGCCTTTGATATTGAGGAATAGCCTTTGACATTGAGGAGCGGGTTTTGACATTAAGGAGCAGACTTTAACATTTAAGAGCAGCATTGACAATAAGGATCAGCCTTTAACATTGAGGATCAGCCTTTGACATTGAGGGAAAGCCTTTAACATTGAAGAGCAGCCTTTGACTTTGAGGAGCAACCTTTAACATTGAGGAAGAGCATTTGACATTGAGAAACTGCCTTAGACAGTGAGCAATAGCCTTTGACTTTGAGGATCAGCCTATGACTGTGAGGAGCGAGCAGGTTTTGACATTGAGGAGCAGCCTTTAACATTTAAGAGCAGCATTGACAATGAGGAGCTGCCTTTAACATTGTGGGGCAGCCTTTGACTTTGAGGAGCAGGTTTTGACATTGAGGAGCAGCCTTTAACATTTAAAAACAACATTGACAATGAGGAGCAATCTTTGACATTGAAGGACAGCCTTTACCATTAAAGAGCAGCCTTTAACATCTAGGAGTCACTTTTGACATTGAGGAGCAGCCTTTACTGTTTAAGAGCAGCAGTGACAATGAGGAGCAGGTTTTGACATTGAGGAACAGCCTTTAACATTTAAAAGCAACATTGAAAATGAAGAGCATCCTTTGACATTGAGGAGAAGCCTTTAACATTAAGGAGCAGCCTTTAACATTGAGGAGCAGCCTTCAACATTATGGAGCAACCTTTGTCACTGAGGAGCAGCCTTTGACATTGAGGAGCATCCTTTAACATTTAAGAGCAGCATTGACAATGATGAGCAGCTTTTAACATTGAGGAACAGCCTTTGATGTTGAGGAGTAGCCTTTAACATTAAGGAGCAGCCTTTAACATTAAGGAGCAGCCTTTAACATTGAGGAGTAGCCTTTAACATTGAGGAGCAGCCTTTAACAATGAGGAACAGCCTTTTACATTGAGGAACAGCCTTTAACATTAAGGAGCAGCCTTTAACATTGAGAAGTAGCCTTTAACATTGAGAAGCAGCCTTTAACATTTAGGAGCAACCTTTAACATTGAGGAGCATCCTTTAACTTTAGGAGCAACCTTTAATGTAGAGGAGCAGCCTTTAACATAGAGGAGCACCCTTTAACATTGAGGAGCACTCTTTAACATTGAGAAGCAGCCTTTAACATTATGGGACAGCCATTAACATTGAGGAGCAGCCTTTAACATTAAGTAGCAGCCTTTAACATGGAGGGACAGCCATTAACATTGAGGAGCTGCCTTTGTCACTGAGCAGCAGCCTTTGACATTGAGGAGTAGTCTTTAACATTTAGAACATTAAGGAGCAGCCTTTAACATAGAGGAGCAGCCTTTACCATAGAGGAGCGGCCTTTAACATTTAGGAGCAACCTTTAACATTGAGGAGCATCCTTTAACTTTAGGAGCAACCTTTAATGTAGAGGAGCAGCCTTTAACATAGAAAAGCATCCTATAACATTGAGAATATTGAGGAGTAGCATTTAACATTGAGGAGCACCATTTAACATTGAGGACCAACCTTTAACATTAAGGAGCAGTCTTTAACATTGAGGAGTACCCTTTAACATTGAGGAGCAGCCTTTAACATTAAGGAGCAACCTTTATCATTGAGGAGTAGCCTTCAACATTAAGGAGCAGTCTTTAACATTGAGGAACAGCCTTTAACATTGAGGAGCAGTCTTTAACATTGAGGAGTACCCTTTAACATTGAGGAGCAGCCTTTAACATTAAGGAGCAACCTTTATCATTGAGGAGTAGCCTTCAACATTAAGGAGCAGTCTTTAACATTGAGGAACAGCCTTTAACATTGAGGAGCAGCCTTTGAGAATATTGAGGAGTAGCATTTAACATTGAGGAGCACCATTTAACATTGAGGAACAACCTTTAACATTAAGGAGCAGTCTTTAACATTGAGGAGTACCCTTTAACATTGAGGAGCAGCCTTTAACATTAAGGAGCAACCTTTATCATTGAGGAGTAGCCTTCAACATTAAGGAGCAGTCTTTAACATTGAGGAACAGCCTTTAACATTGAGGAGCAGCCTTTGACATTGAGGAGCAGCCTTTAACATTGAGGAGTAAACTTTAACATTGAGGAGCACCGTTTAACATTGAGGAACAGCCTTTAACATTAAGGAGCAGTCTTTAACATTGATGAGTACCCTTTAACATTGAGGAGCAGCCTTTAACATTAAGGAGCAACCTTTATAATTGAGGAGTAGCCTTCATCATTAAGGAGCAGCCTTTAACATTGAGGAACAGCCTTTAACATTGAGGAGCAGCCTTTGACATTGAAGAGCAGTCTTTAACATTTAAGAGCAGCATTGGCAATGAGGAACAGCCTTTAACATTGAGGGACAGCCATTAACATTGAGGAGCAGTCTTTGACATTGAGGAGTAGCTTTTAACATTGAGGAGCGGCCTTTAACATTAAGGAGCAACCTTTATCATTGAGGAGTAGCCTTCAACATTAAGGAGCAGTCTTTAACATTGAGGAACTGCCGTTAACATTGAGGAGCAGCCTTTGACATTGAGGAGCAGCCTTTAACATTGAGGAGCACCATTTAACATTGAGGAACAGCCTTTAACATTAAGGAGCAGTCTTTAACACTGAGGAGTACCCTTTAACATTGAGGGGCAGCCTTTAAAGGGACACTGAACCCAATTTTTTCTTTTGTGATTCAGATAGAGCATGCAATTTTAAGCAACTTTCTAATTTACTCCTATTATCAATTTTCTTCATTCTCTTGCTATCTTTATTTGAAATAAAAGCCATTTAATCTTTTTTTTGGGTTAAGAACTCTGGACAGCACTTTTTAATTGGTGGATGAATTTTTTCCACCAATCAGCAAGGACAACCCAGGTTGTTCACAAAAAATGAGCCGGCATCTAAACTTAGATTCTTGTATTTCAAATAAAGATACCAAGATAATAAAGAAAATTTGATAATAGGAGTAAATTAGAAAGTTGCTTAAAAATTCATGCTCTATCTGAATCACAAAAGAAACATTTTGGATTCAGTGTCCCTTTAACATTGAGGGGCAGCCATTAACATTGAGAAACCATCTTTAACATTGAGGAGCAGCCTTTGACTTTGAGGAGTAGCCTTTAACATTAAGGAGCATCCTATAACATTGAGAATATTGAGCAGTACCATTTAACATTGAGGAGCACCATTTAACATTGAGGAACAACCTTTAACATTAAGGAGCAGTCTTTAACATTGAGGAATACCCTTTAACATTAAGGAGCAGCCTTTAACATTAAGGAGCAACCTTTATCATTGAGGAGTAGCCTTCAACATTAAGGAGCAGTCTTTAACATTGAGGAACAGCCTTTAACATTGAGGAGCAGTCTTTGACATTGAGGAGCAGCCTTTAACATTGAGAAGTAGCCTTTAACATTGAGGAGCAGCCTTTAACATTAAGGAGCAACCTTTAAAATTGAGGAGTAGCCTTCAACATTAAGGAGCAGCCTTTAACATTGAGGAACAGCCTTTAATATTGAGGAGCAGCCTTTGACATTGAGGAGCAGCCTTTAACATTTAAGAGCAGCATTGGCAATGAGGAACAGCCTTTAACATTGAGGGACAGCCATTAACATTGAGGAGCAGTCTTTGACATTGAGGAGTAGCTTTTAACATTAAGGAGCAGCCTTTAACATTGAGAATATTAAGGAGCAGCCTTTAACATTGAGGAACAGCCTTTAACATTGAAGAACAGCCTTTAAAATTAAGGAGCAGCCTTTAACATTGAGGAGCAGCCTTTGGCAATTAAGAGCAGCATTGGCAATGAGGAGCAGCGTTTGACATTGAGGCACAGCCTTTAACATTGAGGAGCAGCCTTTGACTTTGAGGAGCAGCCTTTAATATTGAGGAAGAGCCTTTGGCTTTGAGGAACAGCCTTTAACATTTAGGAGCAACCTTTAACATTGAGGAGCAGCCTTTAACATTATGGAGCAACCTTTAACGTAGAGGAGCAACCTTTAACATTAAGGAGCAGCCTTTAACATTGAGGGACAGCCATTAACATTGAGGAGCAGCCTTTGACATTGACGAGTAGCCTTTAACATTAAGGAGCAGCCTTTAACATTGAGGAACAGCCTTTAACATTAAGGAGTAGTCTTTAAAATTGAGGAGTACACTTTAACATTGAGGAGAAGCCTTTAACATTACGGAGCAGTCTTTAACATTGAGGAACAGCCGTTAACATTGAGGAGCAGCCTTTGACATTGAGGAGCAGCCTTTAACATTGAGGAGTAGCCTTTAACATTGAGGAGCACCATTTAACATTGAGAAACAGCCTTTATCATTAAGGAGCAGTCTTTAACATTGAGGAGTACCCTTTAACATTGAGGGGCAGCCTTTAAAGGGACACTGAACCCAATTTTTTTCTTTTGTGATTCAGATAGAGCATGCAATTTTAAGCAACTTTCTAATTTACTCCTATTATCAATTTTTATTCATTCTCTTGCTATCTTTATTTGAAATAAAAGCCATTTAAGCTTTTTTTGGGTTAAGAACTCTGGACAGCACTTTATCATTGAGGAGCACCATTTAACATTGAGGAACAGCCTTTAACATTAAGGAGCAGTCTTTAACATTGAGGAGTAACCCTTTAACATTGAGGAGCATCCTTTAACATTAAGGAGCAACCTTTATAATTGAGGAGTAGCCTTTAACATTAAGGAGCAGCCTTTAACATTGAGGAACAGCCTTTAATATTGAGGAGCAGCCTTTGACATTGAGGCGCAGCCTTTAACATTTAATAGCAGAATTGGCAATGAGGAACAACCTTTAACATTGAGGGACCACCATTAACATTGAGGAGCAGTCTTTGACATTGAGGAGTAGCCTTTAACATTAAGGAGCAGCCTTTAACATTGAGAACATTAAGGAGCAGCCTTTAACATTGAGGAACAGCCTTTAACATTGAGGAACAGCCTTTAACATTGAAGAACAGCCTTTAAAATTAAGGAGCAGCCTTTGACATTGAGGAACAGCCTTTAACATTGAGGAGTAGCCTTTAATATTGAGGAGCACCATTTAACATTGAGGAACAGCCTTTAACATTATGGAGCAGTCTTTAACATTGAGGAGTACCCTTTAACATTGAGGAGCAGCCTTTAACATTAAGGAGCAACCTTTATCATTGATGAGTAGCCTTCAACATTAAGGAGCAGTCTTTAACATTGAGGAACAGCATTTAACATTGAGGAGCAGCCTTTGACATTGAAGAGCAGCCTTTAACATTTAAGAGCAGCATTGGCAATGAGGAGCAGCGTTTGACATTGAGGCACAGCCTTTAACATTGAGCAGCAGCCTTTGACTTTGAGGAGCAGCCTTTAATATTGAGGAAGAGCCTTTGGCATTGAGGAACAGCCTTTAACATTTAGGAGCAACCTTTAACATTGAGGAGCAGCCTTTAACATTATGGAGCAACCTTTAACGTAGAGGATCAACCTTTAACATTAAGGAGCAGTCTTTAACATTGAGGGACAGCCATTAACTTTGAGGAAAAGCCTTTAACATTGAGGAGCAGCCTTTGACATTGAGGAGCAGCCTTTAACATTTAAGAGCAGCACTGGCAATAAGGAGCAGCCTTTGTCATTGAGGAGCAGCCTTTGACATTGAGGAGCAGCCTTTAACATTTAAGAGCAGCATTGACAATGAGGAGCAGCCTTTGTCATTGAGGAGCAGCCTTTGACATTGAGAAGCAGCCTTTTAACATTTAAGAGCAGCATTGACAATGAGGAGCAGCTTTTAACATTGAGAAGCAGCCTTTGACTGTGAGGAGCAGGTTTTGACATTGAGGAGCAGCCTTTAACATTTAAGAGCAGCATTGGCAATGAGGAGCAGCGTTTGACATTGAGGCACAGCCTTTAACATTGAGGAGCAGCCTTTGACTTTGAGGAGCAGCCTTTAATATTGAGGAAGAGCCTTTGGCATTGAGGAACAGCCTTTAACATTTAGGAGCAACCTTTAACATTGAGGAGCAGCCTTTAACATTATGGAGCAACCTTTAACGTAGAGGAGCAACCTTTAACATTAAGGAGCAGCCTTTAATATTGAGGGACAGCCATTAACATTGAGGAGCAGCCTTTGTCATTGACGAGTAGCCTTTAACATTAAGGAGCAGCCTTTAACATTGAGAACATTAAGGAGCAGCCTTTAACATTGAGGAACAGCCTTTAACATTGAAGAACAGCCTTTATAATTAAGGAGCAGCCTTTTACATTGAGTAGCAGCCTTTAACATTAAGGAGCAACCTTTAACATTGAAGAGTAGCCTTTAACATTGAGAAACAGCCTTTAACTTTGAGGAAAAGCCTTTAACATTGAGGAGCAGCCTTTGACATTGAGGAGCAGCCTTTAACATTTAAGAGCAGCACTGGCAATGAGGAGCAGCCTTTGTCATTGAGGAGCAGCCTTTGACATTGAGAAGCAGCCTTTTAACATTTAAGAGCAGCATTGACAATGAGGAGCAGCCTTTAACATTGAGGGACAGCCATTAACATTGAGGAGCAGTCTTTGACATTGAGGAGCAGCCTTTAACATTTAAGAGCAGCATTGGCAATGAGGAACAGCCTTTAACATTGAGGGACAGCCATTAACATTGAGGAGCAGTCTTTGACATTGAGGAGTAGCCTTTAACATTAAGGAGCAGCCTTTAACATTGAGAACATTAAGGAGCAGCCTTTAACATTGAGGAACAGCCTTTAACATTGAAGAACAGCCTTTAAAATTAAGGAGCAGCCTTTAACATTGAGGAGCAGCCTTTGGCAATTAAGAGCAGCATTGGCAATGAGGAGCAGCGTTTGACATTGAGGCACAGCCTTTAACATTGAGGAGCAGCCTTTGACTTTGAGGAGCAGCCTTTAATATTGAGGAAGAGCCTTTGGCATTGAGGAACAGCCTTTAACATTTAGGAGCAACCTTTAACATTGAGGAGCAGCCTTCAACATTATGGAGCAACCTTTAACGTAGAGGAGCAACCTTTAACATTAAGGAGCAGCCTTTAACATTGAGGGACAGCCATTAACATTGAGGAGCAGCCTTTGACATTGACGAGTAGCCTTTAACATTAAGGAGCAGCCTTTAACATTGAGGAACAGCCTTTAACATTAAGGAGTAGTCTTTAACATTGAGGAGTACACTTTAACATTGAGGAGAAGCCTTTAACATTACGGAGCAGTCTTTAACATTGAGGAACAGCCGTTAACATTGAGGAGCAGCTTTTGACATTGAGCAGCAGACTTTAACATTGAGGAGTAGCCTTTAACATTGAGGAGCACCATTTAACATTGAGGAACAGCCTTTAACATTAAGGAGCAGTCTTTAACATTGAGGAGTACCCTTTAACATTGAGGGGCAGCCTTTAAAGGGACACTGAACCCAATTTTTTTCTTTTGTGATTCAGATAGAGCATGCAATTTTAAGCAACTTTCTAATTTACTCCTATTATCAATTTTTATTCATTCTCTTGCTATCTTTATTTGAAATAAAAGCCATTTAAGCTTTTTTTGGGTTAAGAACTCTGGACAGCATTTTATCATTGAGGAGCACCATTTAACATTGAGGAACAGCCTTTAACATTAAGGAGCAGTCTTTAACATTGAGGAGTAACCTTTAACATTGAGGAGCATCCTTTAACATTAAGGAGCAACCTTTATAATTGAGGAGTAGCCTTCAACATTAAGGAGCAGCCTTTAACATTGAGGAACAGCCTTTAATATTGAGTAGCAGCCTTTGACATTGAGGAGCAGCCTTTAACATTTAATAGCAGAATTGGCAATGAGGAACAACCTTTAACATTGAGGGGCAGCCATTAACATTGAGGAGCAGTCTTTGACATTGAGGAGTAGCCTTTAACATTAAGGAGCAGCCTTTAACATTGAGAACATTAAGGAGCAGCCTTTAACATTGAGGAACAGCCTTTAACATTGAGGAACAGCCTTTAACATTGAAGAACAGCCTTTAAAATTAAGGAGCAGCCTTTAACATTGAGGAGTAGCCTCTAACATTGAGGAGCACCATTTAACATTGAGGAACAGCCTTTAACATTATGGAGCAGTCTTTAACATTGAGGAGTACCCTTTAACATTGAGGAGCAGCCTTTAACATTAAGGAGCAACCTTTATCATTGATGAGTAGCCTTCAACATTAAGGAGCAGTCTTTAACATTGAGGAACAGCATTTAACATTGAGGAGCAGCCTTTGACATTGAGGAGCAGCCTTTAACATTTAAGAGCAGCATTGGCAATGAGAAGCAGCGTTTGACATTGAGGCACAGCCTTTAACATTGAGGAGCAGCCTTTGACTTTGAGGAGCAGCCTTTAATATTGAGGAAGAGCCTTTGGCATTGAGGAACAGCCTTTAACATTTAGGAGCAACCTTTAACATTGAGGAGCAGCCTTTAACATTATGGAGCAACCTTTAACGTAGAGGATCAACCTTTAACATTAAGGAGCAGTCTTTAACATTGAGGGACAGCCATTAACATTGAGGAGCAGCCTTTGACATTGACGAGTAGCCTTTAACATTAAGGAGCAGCCTTTAACATTGAGGAACAGCCTATAACATTGAAGAACAGCTTTTATAATTAAGGAGCAGCCTTTTACATTGAGAAGCAGCCTTTAACATTAAGGAGCAACCTTTAACATTGAAGAGTAGCCTTTAACATTAAGAAACAGTCTTAACTTTGAGGAAAAGCCTTTAACATTGAGGAGCAGCCTTTGACATTGAGGAGCAGCCTTTAACATTTAAGAGCAGCACTGGCAATAAGGAGCAGCCTTTGTCATTGAGGAGCAGCCTTTGACATTGAGGAGCAGCCTTTAACATTTAAGAGCAGCATTGGCAATGAGGAGCAGCCTTTGACATTGAGAAGCAGCCTTTTAACATTTAAGAGAAGCATTGACAATGAGGAGCAGCTTTTAACACTGAGAAGCAGCCTTTGACTGTGGGGAGCAGGTTTTGACATTGAGGAGCAGCCTTTAACATTTAAGAGCAGCATTGGCAATGAGGAGCAGCGTTTGACATTGAGGCACAGCCTTTAACATTGAGGAGCAGCCTTTAATATTGAGGAAGAGCCTTTGGCATTGAGGAACAGCCTTTAACATTTAGGAGCAACCTTTAACATTGAGGAGCAGCCTTTAACATTATGGAGCAACCTTTAACGTAGAGGAGCAGCCTTTAACATTGAAGGACAGCCATTAACATTGAGGAGCAGCCTTTGACATTGACGAGTAGCCTTTAACATTAAGGAGCAGCCTTTAACATTGAGAACATTAAGGAGCAGCCTTTAACATTGAGGAACAGCCTTTAACATTGAAGAACAGCCTTTATAATTAAGGAGCAGCCTTTTACATTGAGTAGCAGCCTTTAACATTAAGGAGCAACCTTTAACATTGAAGAGTAGCCTTTAACATTAAGAAACAGCCTTTAACTTTGAGGAAAAGCCTTTAAAATTGAGGAGCAGCCTTTGACATTGAGGAGCAGCCTTTAACATTTAAGAGCAGCACTGGCAATGAGGAGCAGCCTTTGTCATTGAGGAGCAGCCTTTGACATTGAGAAGCAGCCTTTTAACATTTAAGAGCAGCATTGACAATGAGGAGCAGCTTTTAACATTGAGAAGCAGCCTTTGACTGTGAGGAGCAGGTTTTGACATTGAGGAGCAGCTTTTAACATTTAAGAGCAGCATTGACAATGAGGAATATTATTTGACATTCAGGGACAGCCTTTGTCATTGAGGAGCAGCCTTTAACATTAAGGTCCTACCTTTGAGACTGAGGAGCAGCCTTTGACATTGAGGAGTAGCCTTTAACATTGAGGAGCAGGCTTTGACAATGAAGAGCAGCCTTTGACATTGAGGAGCAGACTTTAAAATTTAAGAGCACCACTGCCAATGAGTAGCAGTTTTTAAAATTAAGGAGCAGCCTTTGACTGTGAGGAGCAGGTTTCAACATTGAGGCGCAGCCTTTAACATTTAAGAAATGCATTGACAATAAAGAATATCATTTGACATTGAGTGACAGCCTTTGTCATTGACGATTAGCCTTTAACATTAAGGAGCAGCCTTTCTCACTGAGGAGCAGTCTTTGACATTGAGGAGTAGCCTTTAACATTAAGGAGTAGCCTTTGACATTGAGGAGCAGCTTTTGACAATGAAGAGCAGCTTTTGACATTGAGGAGCAGCCTTTAACATTTAAGAGCAGCATTCACAATGAGGAGCAGCCTTTGACATTGATGGACAGCCTTTGTCTTTGAGGAGCACTCTTTAACATTAAGGAACAGCCTTTGGCATTGAGGAGCAGCCTTTAACATTGAGAAACAGCCTTTGACTGTGAGGAGCAGGTTTTGACATTGAGGAGCATCCTTTAACATTTAAGAGACAATGAGGAATATCATTTGACATTGAGGGACATCCTTTGTCATTAAGGAGCAGCATTTAACATTAAGGAGCAGCCTTTAAAGTAGAGGATGAGCCTTTAACACAGAGTAGCAGCCTTTAACATTAAGGAGCAGTCTTTAACATTGGGGGACAGCCATTAACATTGAGGAGCAGCCTTTGACATTGAGGAGTAGCCTTTAACATTAAGGTGAAGCCTTTAAAATTGAGGAGTAGCCTTTAACATTGAGGAGCAGCCTTTAACCTTTAGGAGCAACCTTTAACATTGAGGAGCAGCCTTTAACATTATGGAGCAACCTTTAACATAGAGGAGCAGCCTTTAACATTGAGTAACAGCCTTTAAAATTTAGGAGCCGCCGTGACATTGAGGAGCAGCCTTTAACGTTTAAGAGCAGCATTGATAATGAGGAGCGGGTTTTGACATTGAGGAACAGCCTTTGGCATTGAGGAAGAGCCTTTAACATTAAGGAGCAACCTTTAACATTAAGGAGTAGCTATTAACATTGAGGAGCAGCCTTTAACAATGAGGAACATCCTTTAACATTGAAGAACAGCCTTTAACATTAAGGAGCAACCTTGAACATTGAGGAGTAGCCTTTAACATTGAGTAGTAGCCTTTACCATTGAGGAGCAGCCTTTAACATTTAGGAGCAACCTTTAACATTGAGGAGCAGCCTTCAACATTATGGAGCAACCTTTAACATAGAGGAGCAACCTTAAACTTTGAGCAGCTTTTAACATTGAGGGACAGCCATTAACATTGAGGAACAGCCATTAACATTGAGGAGCAGTCTTTGACATTGAGGAGTAGCCTTGAACATTAAGGAGCAGCCTTTAACATTGAAAACATTGAGGAGCAGCCTTTAACATTGAGAACATTGAGGAGTAGCCTTTAACATTAAGGAGCAGCCTTTAACATTGAAAACATTGAGGAGCAGCCTTTAACATTGAGAACATTGAGGAGCAGCCTTTAACAATGAGAACATTGAGGAGTAGCCTTTAACATTAAGGAGCAGCCTTTAATATTGAGGAGCAGACTTTAACATTGAGAACATTGAGGAACAGCCTTTAACATTGAGGCACACCCTTTAACATTGAGGAACAGTCTTTAACATTGAGGAACAGCCTTTAACATTATGGAGCAGCCTTTAACATTGAGGAGCAGCCTTTAACATTGAGGAATGTCCTTTAACATTAAGAAACAACCTTTGACATTGAGGAGCAGCCTTGAACATTGAGGAGCAGCCTTTGACATTGAGGAGCATCCTTTAACATTTAAGAGCAGCATTGGCAATGAGGAGCAGCCTTTGTCATTGAGGAACAGCCTTTAACATTAAGGAGCAGCATTTTTCAATGAGGAGCAGCCTTTGACATTGAGGAGCAGCCTTTAACATTTAAGAGCAGCATTGACAATGAGGAGCAGCTTTTAACATTGATGAGCAGTCTTTGACTGTGAAGAGCAGGTTTTTACATTGAGGAGCAGACTTTAATATTTAAGAGCAGCATTGACATTGAGGAATATAATTTGACATTGAGGGACAGCCTTTGTCATTGAGGAGCAGCCTTTAACATTGAGCAGTAGCCTTTGACAATGAAGAGCAGCCTTTGACATTAGGAGCAGCCTTTAACATGTAAGAGCAGCATTGACAATGAGGAGCAGCCTTTGAGATTGAGGGACAGCCTTTGAATTTGAGGAGCAGCCTTTAACATTTAAGAGCACCACTGACAATGAGGAGCAGCTTTTAACATTGAGGAGCAGCCTTTAACATTATGGAGCAACCTTTAACATAGAGGAGCAGCCTTTAACATTGAGTAACAGCCTTTAAAATTAAGGAGCTGCATTTGACATTGAGGAGCAGCTTTTAAGGTTTAAGAGCAGCATTGATAATGAGGAGCGGCTTTTGACATTGAGGAACAGCCTTTAACATTAAGGAGCAACCTTTAACATTGAGGAGTAGCTATTAACATTGAGGAGCAGCCTTTAACATTTAAGAGCAGCATTGATAATGAGCAGCAATTGAGGATTAACATTTAACATTGGGGAGCAACCTTTAACAATGAGGAACATCCTTTAACATTGAAGAACAGCCTTTAACATTAAGGGGCAGCCTTGAACATTGAGGAGTAGCCTTTAATATTGAGTAGTAACCTTTAACATTGAGGAGCAGCCTTTAACATTTAGGAGCAGCCTTCAACATTATGGAGCAACCTTAAACATTGAGCAGCTTTTAACATTGAGGGACAGCCGATAACATTGAGGAACAGCCGATAACATTGAGGAACATCCATTAACATTGAGGAGCAGTCTTTGACATTGAGGAGTAGCCTTGAACATTAAGGAGCAGCCTTTAACATTGAAAACATTGAGGAGCAACCTTTAACATTGAGAACATTGAGGAGTAGCCTTTAACATTAAGGAGCAGCCTTTAACATTGAGAACATTGAGGAGTAGCCTTTAACATTAAGGAGCAGCCTTTAACATTGAGGAGCAGACTTTAACATTGAGAACATTGAGGAACAGCCTTTAACATTGAGGAACAGTCTTTAACATTGAGGAACAGCCTTTAACATTATGGAGCAGCCTTTAACATTGAGGAGCAGCCTTTAACATTGAGGAACGTCCTTTAACATTAAGAAACAGCCTTTGACATTGAGGAGCAGCCTTGAACATTGAGGAGCAGCCTTTGACATTGAGGAGCATCCTTTAACATTTAAGAGCAGCATTGGCAATGAGGAGCAGCCTTTGTCATTGAGGAACAGCCTTTTACATTAAGGAGCAGCATTTTTCAATGTGGAGCAGCCTTTGACATTGAGGAGCAGCCTTTAACATTGATGAGCAGTCTTTGAATGTGAGGAGCAGGTTTTGACATTGAGAAGCAGACTTTAACATTTAAGAGCAGCATTGACAATGAGAAATATCATTTGACATTGAGGGACAGCCTTTGTCATTGAGGAGCAGCCTTTAACATTGAGGAGTAGCCTTTGACAATGAAGAGCAGCCTTTGACATTAGGAGCAGCCTTTAACATTTAAGAGCAGCATTGAAAATGAGGAGCAGCCTTTGAGATTGAAGGACAGCCTTTGAATTTGAGGAGCAGCCTTTGACATTAGGAGCAGCCTTTAACATTTAAGAGCATCATTGACAATGAGGAGCAGCCTTTGAGATTGAGGGACAGCCTTTGAATTTAAGGAGCAGCCTTTAACATTTAAGAGCACCACTAACAATGAGGAGCAGCTTTTAACATTGAGGAGCAGCCTTTGACTGTGAGGAGCAGGTTTTGACATTGAGGCGCAGCCTTTAACATTTAAGAACAGCATTGACAATAAGGAATATCAATTGACATTGAGTGACAGCCTTTGTCATTGAGGAGTAGCCTTTAACATTAAGGAGCAGCCTTTCTCACTGAGGAGCAGCCTTTGACATTGAGGAGTAGCATTTAACATTGAGGAGCAGCCTTTGACATTGAGGAGCAGCATTTGACATTGAGGAGCAGCCTTTGACATTAAGGAGCAGCCTTTAACATTTAAGAGCAGCATTCACAATGAGGAGCATTCTTTGACATTGAGGGACAGCCTTTGTCATTGAGGAACAGTCTTTAACATTAAGGAACAGCTTTTGGCATTGAGGAGAAGCCTTAAACATTGCGAAACAGCCTTTGACTGTGAGGACCAGGTTTTGACATTGAGGAGCAGCCTTTGTCATTAAGGAGCAGCCTTTGTCACTGAGGAGCGGCCTTTAACATTTAAAGGGAATGTAAATTTTGATGCTAAAGTGCCCGATTTTTAAAAATTCGATTAAAAACAGGGGCACTTTAATTCATTAAAATTTACATTTCACTACTTGTGAAGAAAAACTTACCTTTTAAACTTGACAGCAGCTCCAGCTTCCTCCGGTTGTAGCAAGCCATTTCTGAAGTTAAAAATGATGGATAGGTCATCCTCCAATCACGGCTTCCCCCCGGTGGAATCAGTGTCTGATTCAATGCCGTGATTGGAGGAAGCCGGATTCCTCATTTTAGACCCAGGAAGAGGCTTTGCGACGGGTGGAGGAAGCTGGAGCTGCTGTCAAGATTAAAAGATACATTTTTTTTTCACAACAGGAGTGAAAAGTAAATTTTGATGAATTAAAGTGCCCCTGTTTTTAATCAAATTTTTTAAAAACCGGGCACTTTAGCATCAAAATTTACATTCACATTAAGAGCAGCAATGACAACGAGGAGCAGCTTTTAACATTGAGGAGCTGCCTTTGTCACTGAGGAGCAGCCTTTGACATTGAGGAGTAGCCTTTAACATTGAGGAGTAGCCTTTGACAATGAAGAGCAGCATTGACAATGAGGAGCAGCCTTTGAGATTGAGGGACAGCCTTTGACTTTGAGGAGCAGCCTTTAACATTTAAGAGCACCATTGACAATGAGGAACAGCTTTTAACATTGAGGAGCAGCCTTTGACTGTGAGGGGCAGGTTTACACATTGAGACGCAGCCTTTAACATTTAAGAACAGCATTGACAATATGGAATATCATTTGACATTGAGGGACAGCCTTTGTCATTGAGATGCAGCCTTTAACATTGAGGAGTAGCCTTTGACAATGAAGAGCAGCCTTTGACATTAGGAGCAGCCTTTAACATTTAAGATCATCATTGACAATGAGGAGCAGCCTTTGAGATTGAGGGACAGCCTTTGAATTTAAGGAGCAGCCTTTAACATTTAAGAGCACCACTGACAATGAGGAGCAGCTTTTAACATTGAGGAGCAGCCTTTAACATTATGGAGCAACCTTTAACATAGAGGAGCAGCCTTTAACATTGAGTAACAGCCTTTAAAATTAAGGAGCCGCCTTTGACATTGAGGAGCAGCCTTTAATGTTTAAGAGCAGCATTGATAATGAGGAGCGGGTTTTGACATTGATTAACAGCCTTTGGCATTGAGGAACAGCCTTTAACATTTAGGAGCAACTTTTAACATTGAGGAGTAGCTATTAATATTGAGGCGCAGCCTTTAACATTTAAGAGCAGCATTGATAATGAGCAGCAGGTTTTGACATTGAGGATTAACCTTTAACATTGAGGAGCAGCCTTTAACAATGAGGAGCAACCTTAATATTGAGGAAGAGCCTTTGGCATTGAGGAACAGCCTTTAACATTTAGGAGCAACCTTTAACATTGAGGAGCAGCCTTTAACATTATGGAGCAACCTTTAACATAGAGGAGCAACCTTTAACATTAAGGAGCAGCCTTTAAAATTGAGGGACAGCCATTAACATTGAGGTGCAGCCTTTGACATTGATGAGTAGCCTTTAACATTAAGGAGCAGCCTTTAACATTGAGGAACAGCCTTTAACATTAAGGAGTAGTCTTTAACATTGAGGAGTACACTTTAACATTGAGGAGAAGCCTTTAACATTACGGAGCAGTCTTTAACATTGAGGAACAGCCGTTAACATTGAGGAGCAGCCTTTGACATTGAGGAACAGCCTTTAACATTGAGGAGTAGCCTTTAACATGGAGGAGCACCATTTAACATTGAGGAACAGCCTTTAACATTAAGGAGCAGTCTTTAACATTGAGGAGTACCCTTTAACATTGAGGGGCAGCCTTTAAATGGACACTGAACCCAATTTTTTTTTTTGTGATTCAGATAGAGCATGCAATTTTAAGCAACTTTCTAATTTACTCCTATTATCAATTTTTTTGGGGGTTAAGAACTCTGGACAGCACTTTATCATTGAGGAGCACCATTTAACATTGAGGAACAGCCTTTAACATTAAGGAGCAGTCTTTAACATTGAGGAGCATCCTTTAACATTAAGGAGCAACCTTTATAATTGAGGAGTAGCCTTCAATATTAAGGGGCAGCCTTTAACATTGAGGAACAGCCTTTAATATTGAGTAGCAGCCTTTGACATTGAGGAGCAGCCTTTAACATTTAATAGCAGAATTGGCAATGAGGAACAACCTTTAACATTGAGGGACAGCCATTAACATTGAGGAGCAGTCTTTGACATTGAGGAGTAGCCTTTAACATTAAGGAGCAGCCTTTAACATTGAGAACATTAAGGAGCAGCCTTTAACATTGAGGAACAGCCTTTAACATTGAGGAACAGCCTTTAAAATTAAGGAGCAGCCTTTGACATTGAGGAGCAGCCTTTGACATTGAGGAGCAGCCTTTAACATTGAGGAGTAGCCTTTAACATTGAGGAGCACCATTTAACATTGAGGAACAGCCTTTAACATTATGGAGCAGTCTTTAACATTGAGGAGTACCCTTTAACATTGAGGAGCAGCCTTTAACATTAAGGAGCAACCTTTATCATTGATGAGTAGCCTTCAACATTAAGGAGCAGTCTTTAACATTGAGGAACAGCATTTAACATTGAGGAGCAGCCTTTAAAATTTAAGAGCAGCATTGGCAATGAGGAGCAGCGTTTGACATTGAGGCACAGCCTTTAACATTGAGGAACAGCCTTTGACTTTGAGGAGCAGCCTTTAATATTGAGGAAGAGCCTTTGGCATTGAGGAACAGCCTTTAACATTTAGGAGCAACCTTTAACATTGAGGAGCAGCCTTTAACATTATGGAGCAACCTTTAACATTAAGGAGCAGTCTTTAACATTGAGGGACAGCCATTAACATTGAGGAGCAGCCTTTGACATTGACGAGTAGCCTTTATCATTAAGGAGCAGCCTTTAACATTGAGGAACAGCCTTTAACATTGAAGAACAGCCTTTATAATTAAGGAGCAGCCTTTTACATTGAGGAGCAGCCTTTAACATTAAGGAGCAACCTTTAACATTGAAGAGTAGCCTTTAACATTAAGAAACAGCCTTTAACTTTGAGGAAAAGCCTTTAACATTGAGGAGCAGCCTGTAACATTTAAGAGCAGCACTGGCAATAAGGAGCAGCCTTTGCCATTGAGGAGCAGCCTTTGACATTGAGGAGCAGCCTTTAACATTTAAGAGCAGCATTGGCAATGAGGAGCAGCCTTTGTCATTGAGGAGCAGCCTTTGACATTGAGAAGCAGCCTTTTAACATTTAAGAGCAGCATTGACAATGAGGAGCAGCTTTTAACATTGAGAAGCAGCCTTTGACTGTGAGGAGCAGGTTTTGACATTGAGGAGCAGCCTTTAACATTTAAGAGCAGCATTGGCAATGAGGAGCAGCGTTTGACATTGAGGCACAGCCTTTAACATTGAGGAGCAGCCTTTGACTTTGAGGAGCAGCCTTTAATATTGAGGCAGAGCCTTTGGCATTGAGGAACAGCCTTTAACATTTAGGAGCAACCTTTAACATTGAGGAGCAGCCTTTAACATTATGGAGCAACCTTTAACGTAGAGGAGCAGCCTTTAACATTGAGGGACAGCCATTAACATTGAGGAGCAGCCTTTGACATTGAGGAGCAGCCTTTAACATTAAGGAGCAGCCTTTAACATTGAGAACATTAAGGAGCAGCCTTTAACATTGAGGAACAGCCTTTAACATTGAAGAACAGCCTTTATAATTAAGGAGCAGCCTTTTACATTGAGTAGCAGCCTTTAACATTAAGGAGCAACCTTTAACATTGAAGAGTAGCCTTTAACATTAAGAAACAGCCTTTAACTTTGAGGAAAAGCCTTTAAAATTGAGGAGCAGCCTTTGACATTGAGGAGCAGCCTTTAACATTTAAGAGCAGCACTGGCAATGAGGAGCAGCCTTTGTCATTGAGGAGCAGCCTTTGACATTGAGAAGCAGCCTTTTAACATTTAAGAGCAGCATTGACAATGAGGAGCAGCTTTTAACATTGAGAAGCAGCATTTGACTGTGAGGAGCAGGTTTTGACATTGAGGAGCAGCCTTTAACATTTAAGAGCAGCATTGACAATGAGGAATATTATTTGACATTCAGGGACAGCCTTTGTCATTGAGGAGCAGCCTTTAACATTAAGGACCTGCCTTTGTCACTGAGGAGCAGCCTTTGACATTGAGGAGTAGCCTTTAACATTAAGGACCTGCCTTTGTCACTGAGGAGCAGCCTTTGACATTGAGGAGCAGCCTTTAACATTTAAGAGCAGCATTGGCAATGAGGAGCAGCCTTTGTCATTGAGGAGCAGCCTTTGACATTGAGAAGCAGCCTTTTAACATTTAAGAGCAGCATTGACAATGAGGAGCAGCTTTTAACATTGAGAAGCAGCCTTTGACTGTGAGGAGCAGGTTTTGACATTGAGGAGCAGCCTTTAACATTTAAGAGCAGCATTGGCAATGAGGAGCAGCGTTTGACATTGAGGCACAGCCTTTAACATTGAGGAGCAGCCTTTGACTTTGAGGAGCAGCCTTTAATATTGAGGCAGAGCCTTTGGCATTGAGGAACAGCCTTTAACATTTAGGAGCAACCTTTAACATTGAGGAGCAGCTTTTAACATTATGGAGCAACCTTTAACGTAGAGGAGCAGCCTTTAACATTGAGGGACAGCCATTAACATTGAGGAGCAGCCTTTGACATTGAGGAGCAGCCTTTAACATTAAGGAGCAGCCTTTAACATTGAGAACATTAAGGAGCAGCCTTTAACATTGAGGAACAGCCTTTAACATTGAAGAACAGCCTTTATAATTAAGGAGCAGCCTTTTACATTGAGTAGCAGCCTTTAACATTAAGGAGCAACCTTTAACATTGAAGAGTAGCCTTTAACATTAAGAAACAGCCTTTAACTTTGAGGAAAAGCCTTTAAAATTGAGGAGCAGCCTTTGACATTGAGGAGCAGCCTTTAACATTTAAGAGCAGCACTGGCAATGAGGAGCAGCCTTTGTCATTGAGGAGCAGCCTTTGACATTGAGAAGCAGCCTTTTAACATTTAAGAGCAGCATTGACAATGAGGAGCAGCTTTTAACATTGAGAAGCAGCATTTGACTGTGAGGAGCAGGTTTTGACATTGAGGAGCAGCCTTTAACATTTAAGAGCAGCATTGACAATGAGGAATATTATTTGACATTCAGGGACAGCCTTTGTCATTGAGGAGCAGCCTTTAACATTAAGGACCTGCCTTTGTCACTGAGGAGCAGCCTTTGACATTGAGGAGTAGCCTTTAACATTGAGGAGCAGGCTTTGACAATGAAGAGCAGCCTTTGACATTGAGGAGCAGACTTTAAAATTTAAGAGCACCACTGACAATGAGTAGCAGTTTTTAACATTAAGGAGCAGCCTTTGACTGTGAGGAGCAGGTTTCAACATTGAGGCGCAGCCTTTAACATTTAAGAACTGCATTGACAATAAAGAATCTCATTTGACATTGAGTGACAGCCTTTGTCATTGACGAGTAGCCTTTAACATTAAGGAGCAGCCTTTCTCACTGAGGAGCAGTCTTTGACATTGAGGAGTAGCCTTTGACATTAAGGAGTAGCCTTTGACATTGAGGAGCAGCTTTTGACAATGAAGAGCAGCTTTTGACATTGAGGAGCAGCCTTTAACATTTAAGAGCAGCATTCACAATGAGGAGCAGCCTTTGACATTGATGGACAGCCTTTGTCTTTGAGGAGCAGTCTTTAACATTAAGGAACAGCCTTTGGCATTGAGGAGCAGCCTTTAACATTGAGAAACATCCTTTGACTGTGAGGAGCAGGTTTTGACATTGAGGAGCATCCTTTAACATTTAAGAGACAATGAGGAATATCATTTGACATTGAGGGACAGCCTTTGTCATTAAGGAGCAGCATTTAACATTAAGGAGCAGCCTTTAAAGTAGAGGAGGAGCCTTTAACACAGAGTAGCAGCCTTTAACATTAAGGAGCAGTCTTTAACATTGGGGGACAGCCATTAACATTGAGGAGCAGCCTTTGACATTGAGGAGTAGCCTTTAACATTAAGGTGAAGCCTTTAAAATTGAGGAGTAGCCTTTAACATTGAGGAGCAGCCTTTAACCTTTAGGAGCAACCTTTAACATTGAGGAGCAGCCTTTAACATTATGGAGCAACCTTTAACATAGAGGAGCAGCTTTTAACATTGAGTAACAGCCTTTAAAATTTAGGAGCCGCCGTGACATTGAGGAGCAGCCTTTAACGTTTAAGAGCAGCATTGATAATGAGGAGCGGGTTTTGACATTGAGGAACAGCCTTTGGCATTGAGGAAGAGCCTTTAACATTAAGGAGCAACCTTTAACATTAAGGAGTAGCTATTAACATTGAGGAGCAGCCTTTAACAATGAGGAACATCCTTTAACATTGAAGAACAGCCTTTAACATTAAGGAGCAACCTTGAACATTGAGGAGTAGCCTTTAACATTGAGTAGTAGCCTTTAACATTGAGGAGCAGCCTTTAACATTTAGGAGCAACCTTTAACATTGAGGAGCAGCTTTCAACATTATGGAGCAATCTTTAACATAGAGGAGCAACCTTAAACATTGAGCAGCTTTTAACATTGAGGGACAGCCATTAACATTTGAGGAACAGCCATTAACATTGAGGAGCAGTCTTTGACATTGAGGAGTAGCCTGGACATTGAGGAGCAGCCTTTAACATTTAGGAGCAACCTTTAACATTGAGGAGCAGTCTTCAACATTATGGAGCAACCTTTAACATAGAGGAGCAACCTTAAACATTGAGCAGCTTTTAACATTGAGGGACAGCCATTAACATTGAGGAACAGCCATTAACATTGAGGAGCAGTCTTTGACATTGAGGAGTTGCCTTGAACATTAAGCAGCAGCCTTTAACATTGAAAACATTGAGGAGCAGCCTTTAACATTGAGAACATTGAGGAGTAGCCTTTAACATTAAGGAGCAGCCTTTAACATTGAAAACATTGAGGAGCAGCCTTTAACATTGAGAACATTGAGGAGCAGCCTTTAACAATGAGAACATTGAGGAGTAGCCTTTAACATTAAGGAGCAGCCTTTAATATTGAGGAGCAGACTTTAACATTGAGAACATTGAGGAACAGCCTTTAACATTGAGGCACACCCTTTAACATTGAGGAGCAGTCTTTAACATTGAGGAACAGCCTTTAACATTATGGAGCAGCCTTTAACATTGAGGAGCAGCCTTTAACATTGAGGAACGTCCTTTAACATTAAGAAACAACCTTTGACATTGAGGAGCAGCCTTGAACATTGAGGAGCAGCCTTTGACACTGAGGAGCATCCTTTAACATTTAAGAGCAGCATTGGCAATGAGGAGCAGCCTTTGTCATTGAGGAACAGCCTTTAACATTAAGGAGCAGCATTTTTCAATGAGGAGCAGCCTTTGACATTGAGGAGCCGCCTTTAACATTTAAGAGCAGCATTGACAATGAGGAGCAGCTTTTAACATTGATGAGCAGTCTTTGACTGGGAAGAGCAGGTTTTTACATTGAGGAGCAGACTTTAATATTTAAGAGCAGCATTGACATTGAGGAATATCATTTGACATTGAGGGACAGCCTTTGTCATTGAGGAGCAGCCTTTAACATTGAGCAGTAGCCTTTGACAATGAAGAGAAGCTTTTGACATTAGGAGCAGCCTTTAACATGTAAGAGCAGCATTGACAATGAGGAGCAGCCTTTGAGATTGAGGGACAGCCTTTGAATTTGAGGAGCAGCCTTTAACATTTAAGAGCACCACTGACAATGAGGAGCAGCTTTTAACATTGAGGAGCAGCATTTAACATTATGGAGCAACCTTTAACATAGAGGAGCAGCCTTTAACATTGAGTAACAGCCTTTAAAATTAAGGAGCCGCCTTTGACATTGAGGAGCAGCCTTTAACGTTTAAGAGCAGCATTGATAATGAGGAGCGGCTTTTGACAGTGAGGAACAGCCTTTGGCATTGAGGAACAGCCTTTAACATTAAGGAGCAACCTTTAACATTGAGGAGTAGCTATTAACATTGAGGAGCAGCCTTTAACATTTAAGAGCAGCATTGATAATGAGCAGCAGGTTTTGACATTGAGGATTAACCTTTAACATTGGGGAGCAACCTTTAACAATGAGGAACATCCTTTAACATTGAAGAACAGCCTTTAACATTAAGGAGCAGCCTTGAACATTGAGGAGTAGCCTTTAATATTGAGTAGTAACCTTTAACATTGAGGAGCAGCCTTTAACATTTAGGAGCAGACTTCAACATTATGGAGCAGCTTTTAACATTGAGGGACAGCCATTAACATTGAGGAACAGCCATTAACATTGAGGAGCAGTCTTTGACATTGAGGAGTAGCCTTGAACATTAAGGAGCAGCCTTTAACATTGAAAACATTGAGGAGCAGCCTTTAACATTGAGAACATTGAGGAGTAGCCTTTAACATTAAGGGGCAGCCTTTAACATTGAGAACATTGAGGAGCAGCCTTTAACATTAAGGAGCAGCCTTTAACATTGAGGAGCAGACTTTAACATTGAGAACATTGAGGAACAGCCTTTAACATTGAGGTGCACCCTTTAACATTGAGGAACAGTCTTTAACATTGAGGAACAGCCTTTAACATTATGGAGCAGCCTTTAACATTGAGGAGCAGCCTTTAACATTGAGGAACGTCCTTTAACATTAAGAAACAGCCTTTGACATTGAGGAGCAGCCTTGAACATTGAGGAGCAGCCTTTGACATTGAGGAGCATCCTTTAACATTTAAGAGCAGCATTGGCAATGAGGAGCAGCCTTTGTCATTGAGGAACAGCCTTTTACATTAAGGAGCAGCATTTTTCAATGAGGAGCAGCCTTTGACATTGAGGAGCAGCCTTTAACATTTAAGAGCAGCATTGACAATGAGGAGCAGCTTTTAACATTGATGAGCAGTCTTTGAATGTGAGGAGCAGGTTTTGACATTGAGGAGCAGACTTTAACATTTAAGAGCAGCATTGACAATGAGAAATATCATTTGACATTGAGGGACAGCCTTTGTCATTGAGGAGCAGCCTTTAACATTGAGGAGTAGCCTTTGACAATGAAGAGCAGCCTTTGACATTAGGAGCAGCCTTTAACATTTAAGAGCAGCATTGACAATGAGGAGCAGCCTTTGAGATTGAAGGACAGCCTTTGAATTTGAGGAGCAGCCTTTAACATTTAAGAGCACTACTAACAATGAGGAGCAGCTTTTAACATTGAGGAGCAGCCTTTGACTGTGAGGAGCAGGTTTTGACATTGAGGCGCAGCCTTTAACATTTAAGAACAGCATTGACAATAAGGAATATCATTTGACATTGAGTGACAGCCTTTGTCATTGAGGAGTAGCCTTTAACATTAAGGAGCAGCCTTTCTCACTGAGGAGCAGCCTTTGACATTGAGGAGTAGCATTTAACATTGAGGAGCAGCCTTTGACATTGAGGAGCAGCATTTGACATTGAACAGCAGCTTTTGACATTGAGGAGTAGCCTTTAACATTTAAGAGCAGCATTCACAATGAGGAGCATTATTTGACATTGAGGGACAGCCTTTGTCATTGAGGAACAGTCTTTAACATTAAGGAACAGCTTTTGGCATTGAGGTGAAGCCTTAAACATTGCGAAACAGCCTTTGACTGTGAGGACCAGGTTTTGACATTGAGAAACAGCCTTTGTCATTAAGGAGCAGCCTTTGTCACTGAGGAGCGGCCTTTGTCACTGAGGAGCGGCCTTTAACATTTAAAGTGAATGCAAATTTTGATGCTAAAGTGCCCAATTTTTAAAAATTCGATTAAAAACAGGGGCACTTTAATTCATTAAAATTTACATTTCACTACTTGTGAAGAAAAACTTACCTTTTAAACTTGACAGTAGCTCCAGCTTCCTCCAGTCGTAGCAAGCCATTTCTGAAGTAAAAAATGATGGATAGGTCATCCTCCAATCACGGCTTCCCCACGGTGGAATCAGTGTCTGATTCAATGCCGTGATTGGAGGAAGCCGGATTCCTCATTTTAGACCCAGGAAGAGGCTTTGCGACGGGTGGAGGAAGCTGGAGCTGCTGTCAAGATTAAAAGATACATTTTTTTTTCACAACAGGAGTGAAAAGTAAATTTTGATGAATTAAAGTGCCCCTGTTTTTAATCAAATTTTTTAAAAACCGGGCACTTTAGCATCAAAATTTACATTCACATTAAGAGCAGCAATGACAACGAGGAGCAGCTTTTAACATTGAGGAGCTGCCTTTGTCACTGAGGAGCAGCCTTTGACATTGAGGAGTAGCCTTTAACATTGAGGAGTAGCCTTTGACAATGAAGAGCAGCCTTTGACATTGAGGAGCAGCCTTTAACATTTAAGAGCAACATTGACAATGAGTAGCAGCCTTTGAGATTGAGGGACAGCCTTTGACTTTGAGGAGCAGCCTTTAACATTTAAGACCACCATTGACAATTAGAAACAGCTTTTAACATTGAGGAGCAGCCTTTGACTGTGAGGGGCAGGTTTACACATTGAGACGCAGCCTTTAACATTTAAGAACAGCATTGACAATATGGAATATCATTTGACATTGAGGGACAGCCTTTGTCATTGAGATGCAGCCTTTAACATTGAGGAGTAGCCTTTGACAATGAAGAGCAGCCTTTGACATTAGTAGCAGCCTTTAACATTTAAGAGCAGCATTGATAATGAGGAGCAGCCTTTGAGATTGAGGGACAGCCTTTGAATTTGAGGAGCAGCCTTTAACATTTAAGAGCACCACTGACAATGAGGAACAGCTTTTAACATTGAGGAGCAGCCTTTAACATTATGGAGCAACCTTTAACATAGAGTAACAGCCTTTAAAATTAAGGAGCCGCCTATGACATTAAGGAGCAGCCTTTAATATTTAAGAGCAGCATTGATAATGAGGAGCGGGTTTTGACATTGAGGAACAACCTTTGGCATTGAGGAACAGCCTTTAACATTTAGGAGCAACCTTTAACATTGAGGAGTAGCTATTAATATTGAGGCGCAGCCTTTAACATTTAAGAGCAGCATTGATAATGAGCAGCAGGTTTTGACATTGAGGATTAACCTTTAACATCGAGGAGCAGCCTTTAACAATGAGGAGCAACCTTAAACATTGAGTAGCCTTTAACATTGAGGAGCAGCCTTTAACATTTAGGAGCAGCCTTCAACATTATGGAGCAACCTTTAACATAGAGGAGCAACCTTAAACATTGAGCAGCTTTTTACATTGAGGGACAGCCATTAACATTGAGGAACATCCATTAACATTGAGGAGCAGTCTTTGACATTGAGGAGTAGCCTTGAACATTAAGGAGCAGCCTTTAACATTGAAAACATTGAGGAGCAGCCTTTAACATTGAGAACATTGAGGAGTAGCCTTTAACATTAAGGAGCAGCCTTTAACATTGAGAACATTGAGGAGCAGCCTTTAACATTGAGAACATTGAGGAGTAGCCTTTAACATTAAGGAGTAGCCTTTAACATTGAGGAGCAGACTTTAACATTGAGAACATTAAGGAACAGCCTTTAACATTGAGGCGCACCCTTTAACATTGAGGAACAGTCTTTAACATTGAGGAACAGCCTTTAACATTATGGAGCAGCCTTTAACATTGAGGAGCAGCCTTTAACATTGAAGAACGTCCTTTAACATTAAGAAACAGCCTTTGACATTGAGGAGCAGCCTTGAACATTGAGGAGCAGCCTTTGACATTGAGGAGCATCCTTTAACATTTAAGAGCAGCATTGGCAATGAGGAGCAGCCTTTGTCATTGAGGAACAGCCTTTTACATTAAGGAGCAGCCTTTTTCAATGAGGAGCAGCCTTTGACATTGAGGAGCAGCCTTTAACATTTAAGAACAGCATTGACAATGAGGAGCAGCTTTTAACATTGATGAGCAGTCTTTCAATGTGAGGAGCAGGTTTTGACATTGAGGAGCAGACTTTAACATTTAAGAGCAGCACTGACAATGAGGAATATCATTTGACATTGAGGGACAGCCTTTGTCATTGAGGAACAGCCTTTAACATTGAGGAGTAGCCTTTGACAATGAAGAGCAGCCTTTGACATTAAGAGCAGCCTTTAACATTCAAGAGCAGCATTGACAATGAGGAGCAGCCTTTGAGATTGAAGGACAGCCTTTGAATTTGAGGAGCAGCCTTTAACATTTAAGAGCACCACTAACAATGAGGAGCAGCTTTTAACATTGAGGAGCAGCCTTTGACTGTGAGGAGCAGGTTTTGACATTGAGGCGCAGCCTTTAACATTTAAGAACAGCATTGACAATAAGGGATATCATTTGACATTGAGTGACAGCCTTTGTCATTGAGGAGTAGCCTTTAACATTAAGGAGCAGCCTTTCTCACTGAGGAGCAGCCTTTGACATTGAGGAGTAGCATTTAACATTGAGGAGCAGTCTTTGACATTGAGGAGTAGCCTTGAACATTAAGGAGCAGCCTTTAACATTGAAAACATTGAGGAGCAGCCTTTAACATTGAGAACATTGAGGAGTAGCCTTTAACATTAAGGAGCAGCCTTTAACATTGAGAACATTGAGGAGCAGCCTTTAACATTGAGAACATTGAGGAGTAGCCTTTAACATTAAGGAGTAGCCTTTAACATTGAGGAGCAGACTTTAACATTGAGAACATTAAGGAACAGCCTTTAACATTGAGGCGCACCCTTTAACATTGAGGAACAGTCTTTAACATTGAGGAACAGCCTTTAACATTATGGAGCAGCCTTTAACATTGAGGAGCAGCCTTTAACATTGAAGAACGTCCTTTAACATTAAGAAACAGCCTTTGACATTGAGGAGCAGCCTTGAACATTGAGGAGCAGCCTTTGACATTGAGGAGCATCCTTTAACATTTAAGAGCAGCATTGGCAATGAGGAGCAGCCTTTGTCATTGAGGAACAGCCTTTTACATTAAGGAGCAGCCTTTTTCAATGAGGAGCAGCCTTTGACATTGAGGAGCAGCCTTTAACATTTAAGAACAGCATTGACAATGAGGAGCAGCTTTTAACATTGATGAGCAGTCTTTCAATGTGAGGAGCAGGTTTTGACATTGAGGAGCAGACTTTAACATTTAAGAGCAGCACTGACAATGAGGAATATCATTTGACATTGAGGGACAGCCTTTGTCATTGAGGAGCAGCCTTTAACATTGAGGAGTAGCCTTTGACAATGAAGAGCAGCCTTTGACATTAAGAGCAGCCTTTAACATTCAAGAGCAGCATTGACAATGAGGAGCAGCCTTTGAGATTGAAGGACAGCCTTTGAATTTGAGGAGCAGCCTTTAACATTTAAGAGCACCACTAACAATGAGGAGCAGCTTTTAACATTGAGGAGCAGCCTTTGACTGTGAGGAGCAGGTTTTGACATTGAGGCGCAGCCTTTAACATTTAAGAACAGCATTGACAATAAGGGATATCATTTGACATTGAGTGACAGCCTTTGTCATTGAGGAGTAGCCTTTAACATTAAGGAGCAGCCTTTCTCACTGAGGAGCAGCCTTTGACATTGAGGAGTAGCATTTAACATTGAGGAGCAGTCTTTGACATTGAGGAGTAGCCTTGAACATTAAGGAGCAGCCTTTAACATTGAAAACATTGAGGAGCAGCCTTTAACATTGAGAACATTGAGGAGTAGCCTTTAACATTAAGGAGCAGCCTTTAACATTGAGAACATTGAGGAGCAGCCTTTAACATTGAGAACATTGAGGAGTAGCCTTTAACATTAAGGAGTAGCCTTTAACATTGAGGAGCAGACTTTAACATTGAGAACATTAAGGAACAGCCTTTAACATTGAGGCGCACCCTTTAACATTGAGGAACAGTCTTTAACATTGAGGAACAGCCTTTAACATTATGGAGCAGCCTTTAACATTGAGGAGCAGCCTTTAACATTGAAGAACGTCCTTTAACATTAAGAAACAGCCTTTGACATTGAGGAGCAGCCTTGAACATTGAGGAGCAGCCTTTGACATTGAGGAGCATCCTTTAACATTTAAGAGCAGCATTGGCAATGAGGAGCAGCCTTTGTAATTGAGGAACAGCCTTTTACATTAAGGAGCAGCCTTTTTCAATGAGGAGCAGCCTTTGACATTGAGGAGCAGCCTTTAACATTTAAGAACAGCATTGACAATGAGGAGCAGCTTTTAACATTGATGAGCAGTCTTTGAATGTGAGGAGCAGGTTTTGACATTGAGGAGCAGACTTTAACATTTAAGAGCAGCACTGACAATGAGGAATATCATTTGACATTGAGGGACAGCCTTTGTCATTGAGGAGCAGCCTTTAACATTGAGGAGTAGCCTTTGACAATGAAGAGCAGCCTTTGACATTAAGAGCAGCCTTTAACATTCAAGAGCAGCATTGACAATGAGGAGCAGCCTTTGAGATTGAAGGACAGCCTTTGAATTTGAGGAGCAGCCTTTAACATTTAAGAGCACCACTAACAATGAGGAGCAGCTTTTAACATTGAGGAGCAGCCTTTGACTGTGAGGAGCAGGTTTTGACATTGAGGCGCAGCCTTTAACATTTAAGAACAGCATTGACAATAAGGGATATCATTTGACATTGAGTGACAACCTTTGTCATTGAGGAGTAGCCTTTAACATTAAGGAGCAGCCTTTCTCACTGAGGAGCAGCCTTTGACATTGAGGAGTAGCATTTAACATTGAGGAGCAGCCTTTGACATTGAGGAGCAGCATTTGACATTGAACAGCAGATTTTGACATTGAGGAGTAGCCTTTAACATTTAAGAGCAGCATTCACAATGAGGAACATTCTTTGACATTGAGGGACAGCCTTTGTCATTGAGGAACCGTCTTTAACATTAAGGAACAGACTTTGGCATTGAGGAGCAGCCTTAAACATTGAGAAACAGCCTTTGACTGTGAGGACCAGGTTTTGACATTGAGGAGCAGCCTTTGTCATTAAGGAGCAGCCTTTGTCACTGAGGAGCTGCCTTTAACATTTAAAGTGAATGTAAATTTTGATGCTAAAGTGCCCGGTATTTAAAAATTCGATTAAAAACAGGGGCACTTTAATTCATTAAAATTTACATTTCACTACTTGTGAAGAAAAACTTACCTTTTAAACTTGACAGCAGCTCCAGCTTCCACCGGTCGTTGCAAGCCATTTCTGATGTCAAAAATGATGGATAGGTCATCCTCCAATCACGGCTTCCCCCCCGGTGGAATCAGTGTCTGATTCAATGCCGTGATTGGAGGAAGCCGGGTTCCTCATTTTAGACCCAGGAAGAGGCTTTGCGACGGGTGGAGGAAGCTGGAGCTGCTGTCAAGATTAAAAGATACATTTTTTTTTTTCACAACAGAAGTGAAAAGTAAATTTTGATGAATTAAAGTGTCCCTGTTTTTAATCAAATTTTTTAAAAACCGGGCACTTTAGCATCAAAATTTACATTTAAATTTACAATGAGGAACAGCTTTTAACATTGAGGAGCAGCCTTTGACTGTGAGGAGCAGGTTTACACATTGAGACACAGCCTTTAACATTTAGGAGCAGCCTTTGTCACTGATGAGCAGCCTTTGACATTGAGGAGCAGCTTTTGTCAATGAAGAGCAGCCTTTGGCATTGAGTAGCAGCCTTTAACATTTAAGAGCAGCATTCACAGTGAGGAGCAGATTTTGACATTGAGGGACAGCCTTTGTCATTGAGGAGCAGTCTTTAACATTAAGAAACAGCCTTTGACTGTGAGGAGCAGGTTTTGATATTGAAGAGCAGTCTTTAACATTTAAGAGACAATGAGGATTATCATTTGACATTGAGGAGCAGTATTTAACATTGAGGAGCAGCCTTTAACATTGAGGGATAGTCTTTAACATTGAGGGACAGCCATTAACATTGAGGGGCAGCCTTTATCATAGAGGAGCAACATTTAACATAGAGGAGCAGCCTCTAACATTGAGGAGCAGCCTTTAACATTGAGGGACAGCCATTAACATTGAGGGGCAGCCTTTAACATTGAGGAGTAGCCTTTAACATTGAGGAGCATCCTTTAACATTGAGGAACAGCCTTTAACATTAAGGGGCAGCCTTTAACATTGAGGAGTAGCCTTTAACATTGAGGAGCAGCCTTAAACATTTAGGAGCAACCTTTAACATTGAGGAGCAGCCTTTAACATTATGGAGCAACCTTTAACGTAGAGGAGCAGTCTTTAACATAGAGGAGCAGCCTTTAACATTGATGGACATTCATTAACATTGAGGAACAGCCTTTAAGATTGAGGAGCAGACTTTAATGTTTAAGAGAATCATTGATAATAAAGAGCAGGTTTAGACATTGAGTAGCAGCCTTTAACATTTAAGAGCAGCATTGACAATGAGGAGCATCCTTTCACATTGAGGGACAGCCTTTGTCATTGAGGAGCAGCCTTTAACATTGAGGGACAGCCATTAACATTAAGGAACAGCCTTTAACATTGATGAGTAGCCTTTAACATTGAGGAGAAGTCTTTAACATTGAGGAGTAGCCTTTAACATTGAGGAGAAGCCTTTAACATTGAGGAACAGCCATTAACATTGAGGAATAGCCTTTAACATTAAGGAGCAGCCTTTAAAATTGAGGAGTAGCCTTTAACATTGAGGAGCAGCCTTTAACATAGAGGAGCAGCCTTTAACGTAGAGGAGCAGCCTTTAACATAGAGAAGCAGCCTTTAACATTGATGAGCAGCCTTTAACATTGAGGGACAGCCATTAACATTGAGGAACAGCCTTTAACATTGAGGAGCCGCCTTTAACATTTAAGAGCAGCATTTACAATGAGGAGCATCCTTTGACATTGGGGGACATCCTTTGTCATTGAGGATCAGCCTTTAACATTGAGGGACAGCCATTAACATTGTGGAACAGCCTTTAACATTGAGGAGCAGCCTTTAACATTGAGGAACAGCCTATAACATTAAGGAGCAGCCTTTAACATTGAGGAGTAGCCTTTAACATTGAGGAGTAGCCTTTAACATTGAGGAGCAGCCTTTGGCATTTAGGAGCAACCTTTAACATTGAGGAGCAGCCTTTAATGTAGAGGAGCAGCCTTTAACATAGAGAAGCAGCCTTTAACATTGAGGAGCAGCCAACATTGAGGGACAACCATTAACATTGAGAAACAGCCTTTAACATTGAGTAACAGCCTTTAACATTGAGGAGCCACCTTTGACATTGAGAATCAGCCTTTAACATTTAAGAGAAGCATTGATAATGAGGAGCAGGTTTTGACATTGAGGGACAGCCTTTGTCATTGAGGAGCAGCATTTAACATTGAGAGACGGCCATTAACATTGAGGAACAGCCTTTAACATTGAGGAGCAGCCTTTGATATTGAGAAATATCCTTTAACATTGAGGAGCAGCCTTTAACATTGAGGAACAGCCTTTGTCACTGAGGAGCAGCCTTTGACATTGAGGAGCAGCCTTTAACATTTAAGAGCAGCATTGACAACTTGGAGGAGCTGCCTTTAACATAGAGGAGCAGCCTTTAACATAGAGGGACAGCCATTAACATTGAGAAACAGCCTTTAACATTGAGGAGTAGCCTTTAACAATAAGGAGCAGCCTTTAACATTGAGGATTAGCCTTTAACATTGAGGAGCAGCTTTTAACATTTAGGAGCAACCTTTAACATTGAGGAGCAGCCTTTAACATTATGGAGCAACCTTTAACGTAGAGGAGCAGCTTTTAACATTGAGGAGCAGCCTTTAACATAGAGGAGCTGCCGTTAACGTTTAAGAGCAGCATTGATAATGAGGCGCAGGTTTGGACATTGAGGAGCAGCCTTTAACATTTAGGAGCAAGCTTTAACATTGAGGAGAAGCCTTTAACATTATGGAGCAACCTTTAATGTAGAGGAGCAGCCTTTGGCATTGAGGAACAGCCTTTAACGTTTAAGAGCAGCATTTATAATGAGGAGCAGGTTTTGACATCAAGAACAAGCCTTTAACATTTCAGAGCAGCATTGACAATGAGAAGCATCCTTTGATATTGAGGGACAGCCTTTGTCATTGAGGAGCAGAATTGATAATGAGGAGTAGGTTTTGACATTGAGGAGCAGCTTTTAACATTTAAGGTCAGCATTAACAATGAGGAGCATCCTTTGACATTGAGGGACAGCCTTTGTCATTGAGAAGCAGCCTTTAACATTCAGGGACAGCCATTAACATTAAGGAAGAGCCTTTAACATTGATGAGTAGCCTTTAACATTGAGGAGCAGCCTTTAACATTGAGGAATAGCCTTTAACATTGAGGAGCAGCCTTTAACATTGAGGAACAGCCATTAACATTGAGGAATAGCCTTTAACATTAAGGAGCAGCCTTTAAAATTGAGGAGTAGCCTTTAACATTGAGTAGCAGCCTTTAATGTAGAGGAGCAGCCTTTAACATAGAGAAGCAGCCTTTAACATTGAGGATCAGCCTTTAACATTGAGGGACAGCCATTAACATTGAGGAACAGCCTTTAACATTGAGGAGCCGCCTTTAACATTTAAGAGCAGCATTGATAATGAGGAGCAGGTTTTGACATTGAGGAGCAGCCTTTAACATTTAAGAGCAGCATTTAAAATGAGGAGCATCCTTTGACATTGGGGGACATCCTTTGTCATTGAGGAGCAGCCTTTAACATTGAGGGACAGCCATTAAAATTGTGGAACAGCCTTTAACATTGATGAGTAGCCTTTAACATTGAGGAGCAGCCTTTAACATTGAGGAGTAGCCTTTAACATTGAGGAGCAGCCTTTAACATTGAGGAACAGCCATTAACATTGAGGAATAGCCTTTAACATTAAGGAGCAGCATTTACAATGAGGAGCATCCTTTGACATTGGGGGACATCCTTTGTCATTGAGGAGCAGCATTTAACATTGAGGGACAGCCATTAACATTGTGGAACAGCCTTTAACATTGAGGAAAAGCCTTTAACATTGAGGAACAGCCTATAACATTAAGGAGCAGCCTTTAACATTGAGGAGTAGCCTTTAACATTGAGGAGCTGCCTTTAACATTTAGGAGCAACCTTTAACATTGAGGAGCAGCCTTTAATGTAGAGGAGCAGCGTTTAACATAGAGGAGCAGCCTTTAACATTGAGGAGCAGCCAACATTGAGGGACAACCATTAACATTGAGAAACAGCCTTTAACATTGAGTAACAGCCTTTAACATTGAGGAGCCACCTTTGACATTGAGAAGCAGCCTTTAACATTTAAGAGAAGCATTGATAATGAGGAGCAGGTTTTGACATTGAGGGACAGCCTTTGTCATTGAGGAGCAGCCTTTAACATTGAGAGACAGCCATTAACATTGAGGAACAGCCTTTGATATTGAGAAATATCCTTTAACATTGAGGAGCAGCCTTTGATATTGAGAAATATCCTTTAACATTGAGGAGCAGCCTTTGACATTGAGGAGCAGCCTTTAACATTTAAGAGCAGCATTGACAACTTGGAGGAGCTGCCTTTAACATAGAGGAGCAGCCTTTAACATAGAGGGACAGCCATTAACATTGAGAAACAGCCTTTAACATTGAGGAGTAGCCTTTAACAATAAGGAGCAGCCTTTAACATTGAGGATTAGCCTTTAACATTGAGGAGCAGCTTTTAACATTTAGGAGCAACCTTTAACATTGAGGAGCAGCCTTTAACATTGTGGAGCAACCTTTAACGTAGAGGAGCAGCTTTTAACATTGAGGAGCAGCCTTTAAAATAGAGGAGCTGCCGTTAACGTTTAAGAGCAGCATTGATAATGAGGCGCAGGTTTGGACATTGAGGAGCAACCTTTAACATTATGGAGCAACCTTTAACGTAGGGGAGCAGCCTTTGGCATTGAGGAACAGCCTTTAACGTTTAAGAGCAGCATTTATAATGAGGAGCAGGTTTTGACATTGAGAACAAGCCTTTAACATTTCAGAGCAGCATTGACAATGAGAAGCATCCTTTGATATTGAGGGACAGCCTTTGTCATTGAGGAGCAGCATTGATAATGAGGAGTAGGTTTTGACATTGAGGAGCAGCCTTTAACATTTAAGGTCAGCATTAACAATGAGCAGCATCCTTTGACATTGAGGGACAGCCTTTGTCATTGAGGAGCAGCCTTTAACATTTAAGAGCAGCATTGACATTGAGGAGCAGCCTTTGAGATTGAGGGACAGCCTTTGACTTTGAGGAGCAGCCTTTAACATTTAAGAGCACCACTGACAATGAGGAGCAGCTTTTAACATTGAGGAGCAGTCTTTGAATGTGAGGAGCAGGTTTTGACATTTAAGAGCAGCATTGACAACAAGGAATATCATTTGACATTGAGGGACAGCCTTTGTCATTGAGGAGTAGCCTTTAACATTAAGGAGTAGCCTTTGTCACTGAGGAGCAGCCTTTGACATTGAGGAGTAGCCTTTAAAATAGAAGAGCAGCCTTTGACATTGAGGAGCAGCCTTTGACATTGAAGAGCAGCTTTTGACAATGAAGAGCAGCCTTTGACATTGAGGAGCAGCCTTTAACATTTAAGAGCAGCATTGACAATGAGGAACAGCCTTTGACATTGAGGGACAGCCTTTGTCATTGAGGAACAGTCTTTAACATTAAGGAACAGCCTTTGACATTGATGAACAGTCTTTAACATTGAGGAGCAGCCTTTAACATTATGGAGCAGTCTTTGACATTGAGGTGCAGCCTTTGTCATTAAGGAGCAGCCTTTGACATTAAGGAGCAGCTTTTGACATTAAAGAGCAGCCTTTAACATTAAGAAACAGCCTTTAACATTGAGGAGCAGCCTTTAACATTAAGGAGCAGCTTTTGACAATGAAGAGCAGCGTTTAACATTAAGGAGCAGCTTTTGACAATGAAGAGCAACCTTTGACATTGAGGAGCAGCCTTTAACCTTTAAGAGCAGCAAAGACAATGAGGAGCAGCCTTTGAGATTGAGGGACAGCCTTTGACTTTGAGGAGTAGCCTTTAACATTTAAGAGCAGCATTTACAATGAGGAGCAGCTTTTGTAATTGAGGAGCAGCGTTCAACATTGAGGAGCAGCCTTTGACTTTGAAGAGCAGCCTTTTACATTAAGGAGCAGCCATTGTCACTGAGGAACAGCCTTTGACATTGAGGAGCAGCCTTTAACATTAAAGAGCAGCATTGATAATGAGGAGCAACCTTTAACATTGAGAAGCAGCCTTTGACTGTGGTTTTTACATTCAGGAGCAGCCTTTAACATTTAAGAGCAGCATTGACAATGAGGAATATCATTTGACATTGATGGACAGCCTTTGTCATTGAGGAGCAGCCTTTAACATTAAGGAGCAGCCTATGTCACTGAGGAGCAGCCTTTGACATTGAGGAGCAGCCTTTGACATTGAGAGCAGCCTTTAACATTGAAGAGCAGCCTTTAACATTGAGGAGCAGCCCTTGTCATTGAGGAGCAGCCTTTAACATTGAGGAGTAGCGTTTAACACTGAAGAGCAGCCTTTAACATTATGGAGCAGCCTTTGACATGGAGGAGCAGTCTTTAACATTAAGGAGCAGCATTTAACATTGAGGAGCAGCCTTTGACAATGAAGAACAGCCTTTGACATTGAGGAGCAGCCTTTAACATTTAAAAGCAGCATTGACAATGGGTCAGGGTGCCAGGAATCAGACTGAGACGAGAAGTGCAAAAATAATCAAACCTTTATTAATATAAAAAAAAAAAGTCCACAAGTCAAATAACAAGCCAGGAATCAAAACCAGAGCTGGTAGTCATACGAGCCGGAATCAGGAACAAGGAAAACAGCAGAGTCAGGAACAAGCCAGGGATCAGGAACCAGGAAGGACGTCAGACAGCCAGGTAATACACAGGAGCTCTCACAAACAGGTCTGAGACAACGCAAGGGCAAAGCATACTGAACAGAGGCCCTTTAAATTATAAGTGATGACATCACAATTCTGAGACTGCATCCTGTATAACACGGATGATGTACACCAGTCTGGCCATAAAAGGAAGTGCAGGAAATGAGCAGCATCACACAGTATGCACCAGACAGCAAGAGAGGTGAGTAAAATGGCTGCCAGCAGCACATGGCAAGCAAAACAGGGAAAAAACCCTGACAGTACCCTCCCCTCAATGACCCCTCCCCCATGGGAGGACAAAAGGCTTATTGGGGAAACGGGCATGGAAGGCACGGAGGAGGGCGGGAGCATGAACATCAGAGGAGGGAACCCATGAACGCTCCTCCGGAACGTAGCCCCTCCAGTGAACCAAATACTGTACGCGGCCCCTGGACATATGAGAGTCAATAATGCTGCTGACCTCATACTCCTCATGGTTGTCAACAAATATAGGACGGAGACGAGGCAACACAGTGGTAAACCGATTACAAACCAATGGTTTCAAGAGGGAGACATGAAAAACATTGGAGATGCGCGTTGCAGGAGGAAGGTCAAGAGCGTAGGCCACAGGATTGACCCGTCTGAGTATTCGAAAAGGACCAACATAACGAGGAGCCAGTTTATTGGAAGGCACACGAAGATTTAAGTTGTGGGAGGACAGCCAAACTCTCTCACCAACCTGGTAGGAAGGCGCTGGCAGACGCCTACGATCTGCCTGGAACTTTTGGCGCTGCATAGAACGATGAAGGCAACCCTGAATCTGCACCGACATGGAAGCGAGTTGCCGGAGATGCTCCTCCAAAGCCAGAATACCCTGAGACATGAATGAATCGGGCAACAAGGATGGTTGAAACCCATAATTCGCCATGAACGGGGATAACTTGGAGGAAGCATTAATAGCACTATTACGAGCAAACTCTGCCCAAGGTAACAGTTCAGACCAATTATTGTGGTGATCTGAGACATAGCAACGGAGGAACTGTTCCAGAGCTTGATTAGACCATTCCGCAGCCCCATTGGATTGAGGGTGATATGCCGAGGAGAAGGAAAGCTGGATCCCCATTTGAGCACAAAAGGAATACCAAAATCTGGAGACAAACTGGCTACCCCGGTCCGACACTATCTCCTTGGGTAACCCATGTGACCTCCCGGGCAAAAATTGAAGCAAGCTCCTGCGCGGTAGGCAACTTCTTCAAGGGAATGCAATGTGACATTTTAGAAAAACGGTCAACAGTATTGCCATTGGAAACAGGAAGCTCGACAATGAAGTCCATGGAAAGATGTGTCCAAGGACGCTCACCATTAGCAATAGGTTGAAGAAGACCCACAGGAAGACGTTGAGGAGTCTTATTCTGTGCACAAACTGAGCAGGAGGCAACATACGCAGCAACATCAGAACAAAGACCTGGCCACCAGAATTGTCGAGTGACAGACCAAATCATTTGGTTCTTGCCTGGGTGACATGCGGCTTTAGGATAGTGGTAAGTGTGCAAAAGTTTAGTTCGAAGAATCTCAGGAACAAAACACTTACCACTAGGTTTCTCAAGAGGTGCATTGGTTTGTGCAGCCAGGATCTCCTCCCCCAAGGGAGAAGTCAAATTAGAACTTATGGTAGCCAAAATATGGTCACGAGGTATAACTGGAGTAGGTACAGACTCCTCCTTGGACAGAGGGGAAAATTGTCGAGAGAGGGCATCAGCCCTAACATTCTTACTACCAGGCAGTTAGGAGACCACATAATTAAACTGAGACAAACGTTTTGCTTCAGATAGATAAGTTAAATTCTTGTGGTCAGTAAGAATGAGCACTGGCACGCTAGTACCCTCAAGAAGATGCCTCCATTCCTTGAGTGCCAAAATAATGGCCAGTAATTCCCTGTGGCCAATTTCATACTTGCACACCGCTGGAGAGAATTTCTTAGAGAAGAAACCACACGGATGCAAGGAACCGTCAGGCGTAGGACGTTGAGACAAGAGGGCACCTACACCAGTCTCAGACGCATCGACCTCAAGAACGAAAGGCAGGACAGGGTTAGGATGAGCCAGAACTGGAGCGGCAGCAAAGGCAGTCTTAAGACTATCAAAGGCCTTAATGGCAGTAGGTGACCAATGGAGTGGATCATTCTCTTTACGGGTCTTGTCTGTGATAGGTTTGACCAAGGAAGAAAAGTTTTTAATAAACTTTCTATAGTAATTGGCGAACCCCAAAAAACATTGAATAGACCGAAGACCAACTGGGCGAGGCAACTGCAGAACTGCAGATAACTTGTCAGGATCCATGGAGAACCCTGCAATGGAGATAACATAACCTAGGAAGGTTACTTGAGTCTGATGGAACTCACATTTCTCGAGTTTACAAAACAGGCCGTTCTCACGTAGTCTCTGAAGAACCCATGTAACATCAGAACGATGAGCCTCAAGTGTTGGTGAGTGTATGAGGATGTCATCTAAGTACACTACAACACACTGTTGCAACATATATCGTAGGACATCATTAATAAATTCCTGGAAAACAGCAGGAGCATTACATAGGCCAAAGGGCATTACAAGATACTCATAATGCGCGCTCCTGGTGTTAAATGCTGTATTCCATTCGTGGCCCTCCTTGATCCTAACAAGATTGTATCCTCAAATGAATGTATATCTATCAGCGCCACAATAATACCATACAAGCTATATCTGATATAGGCGGAGTCTCCCAACCAGACTCCAAAGTTAAGAGTAAAAAGAAATGCCAAGATACAGCGCTACACTACCCTCAGATGAGGGTTGAGTTGCTAAAGATGGTGTCCACGACTAGGAATGTGTATACATAAAGGTTAATATATAATATTGTATTACACAAAGAATATATATAAAACCATGTGAAAAAAAGTACTTAAAAGGTAAAAGATTGAAAAATTAAAAAATATATATATAGGATGCAATATTAAAATGTATTAAACAGACATTTTATTAACATAAACTGATAGTTAAAAATACAGTAAAAATAGGTTCAACAATCTAATGGAATGTCCCATACAATGTCCAAGAAGTTATGTCCTATGTAACATACAAGTGGTTAAGTCCCATACCAAAATGTCCAAAGCAAATGTTCAAAGTTAATATCCAAACAATAGTGTCCAAAAAAATGATAATGTGTCCAAAGTTGGTGTAAAAATCAAAAAGGTGAAAAAATGTAAAAAATATAAAATATTAAAAATAATTTGTGAAAAGATGAAAACTGAATAAAACTATATAAAAAATATATATGAGTTGTGATCAGCAACCCATATGGAAGGTATATATTATATAAGATAGTGAATGAATATCGTGAGGTGTACACCTAAAAAGTGTGTATAAAAATGTGTTTAAATAAAAGGGTGTGATAAAAAATGTGTCATAAAAAATGTGTCATAAAAAAGGATTCAAAATCCTGGTGAAATAAATAAAGTCCAAATAGCTCCAAAAAAATGTGTATATAATTCCAAGTACTCCAAAATGTGAGTGTATAAAGTGCTGGGTTGATGTTCCTCTTCTTAAAAGGTTATCAAATGTAATGGGATATCCTCCTGTACCTAAAAAAGTGTACAGCAAATAGACATAGTGCAATAAAATCACTTTAGAATGGCAACAACAGTATTCTACTCACCAGATATATTCTGAGCTGCAATACCAGTGTATAGCCAACGCGTTTCGGTCCTCAGGGACCTTTCTCAAGACTGGTAGCAGCTGTCTGGCTTCTACACCTTAAGTGTGTTTTGATAGCCAATGGGATGGTTTGTGGAAATTGCGCCTAAAATTCGCGCCAAAAATTTGCGCCAAAAATTTGCGGTAAAATTTGTGGTTTAAATTCTCATTTAAAATACATTTCCAGAAATTAATAATTATATTGTCCCCCATTTCTATTATGTCAAAAATGAGTACATTGAGTTTTAGGTAAAAATTGAGTTTTAGGTAAAAATTGTCCATTCTCCGGATGTTTATACCGGATGTTAGGGCCCACCGGAAGTGACGTTTATTTGCAGACCGGAAGTGACACGCTTAATGCGCGTGACATACGGAAGGAGAAAAAAATATATATCATGTGTATTTGCCGGTGGAAGTGCCAACTCATTTTGGCATATTAGGGTTATAGTATATTGACTTGGCAAAATGCAAAGTTGCCTATATGAGTGTAAATATATGTAATGGTATTTTTCCTTGTAGTTGTGTTACTACATGAAAAACAATCTCTATGTGAATAAGTTATAAAAAGATAAAAGGATAAAAAATATATGACATATGAATAAAAATTGGTATTGGTATTTAAAGCTCAGAATGTCTGGTATAGAATAAAAATACAAATATCTGGTATAGAATAAAAATACAAATACAATATATAAAAAATTGTAAGATACAAATAAGGGCATATGGATATCCATATGTTGTGGGTAAAAAATTAATTTATAAAAATATATATAAAAAAGTTATATAAAACCGTTATGTTGGAGTTATATATTTAATTATGTGAACAGAGGTAGAAATTACTTAAAACAGGAGTCGGTATTTTATTGCATAGTAGTGTGTTTAGAACCTATTACTGTCAATAATATTTCTATCATGAGGATCTCGATGTCCTATATAGTTTCAGGAGTCTGCCAATAGGTTTGGGGGTAGCTTATAAGTACAAATATATAAATATCTAAAAATTATATTGTAAAAGCTTTTTGAAACCTTGATTTTTTAAAAAAGGTTTTTGACCCCAAAGAAACCTTTTAAAACTTTTTTAAAAAACATTTAAAAATCGCTTTGGTTTTAAGATTTCTTTAATTTTTAATTTTCTTTTAAAATGATTGGTTGAGAGTGGTGCTTGTGTTTGAAACAGTCTACTTTCTTCCCATCTTTCCATCTTTCCTGATTTTCTGGTGTCTTTTGGAAAGTTGGGAGTGTGAGAGAGTTTGTTTTTTGTTTCTCTTATAATAGGTGGAATATTTCCGTATTGCTGTTAAGACCTTTGGGAAAGATGCAGTCTAGCAGGAAGATCCACTTTGATTCTACTCTCAGAAGTTGTTTTTCAAAATCCCCTCCTCTCCAATTTTTGGTGGGTCTACTAATGCCCATATATTTGAACGTTTTGTTGCTTCCTTTATGTTTTTCTTTAAAATGTTTGTATAGTGGAAAATCTTCCTTTCCCCATTTTATCTGTAAAAGATGCTCGCGGATTCTATCTCGCAGTTTCCTAGAGGTTTGCCCTACATATTGTAGTCTGCATCCACATTCAATTAGATATATGATGCCTGAATCCTGGCATCTGATCATCTCTTTCATATTAAAAGACTCCTGTGTTATATTGGATTTGAATATGTTACTCTTCTTGCCATGTTTGCAAGCCTTGCATGTCAGGCAAGGAAAGAAACCTTTAAGTGGTTTCCCATGTAGATCTTTCATTGTGGTTTTCCTAGTTACTTTGGGGACACTAGGAGCAATCATTGTTTTAATGTTTTTTGTTTTTCTGTAAATGAATGTTGGGGATTCCTTTAGATCTTTCCCAATTATATTGTCCTCTTTCAGAAAGTGCCAGTGCTTCTTTATTATCTTTTCGATTAGAAACCTATTTTCGCTGTATTCAGAGATGAAAGGTACCTGTATGGTAATGTCCCTTTCTGGAGTCTTGTCCTTATTTTTGTATTTCAGCATAGACCCTCTATCCATTTTCTCCACTTTTTCAATCGTTCTGTTTATGGTTTCCGCATCGTATCCTCTGTCCACGAATCTTTCTTTTAGGATTTCTGACTGTTCTTTCCATTTTCCTCTGTCCGAACAATTCTTTCTGATCCTCATTAATTGTCCTTTCGGGATGTTTGATTTCCATCTGTGGTGGTGACAACTGGTCTGATGGATATAATTGCTACAGTCCACATCCTTAAAGTACGTAGAAGTAGACACTCTTCCTTCTTTTATCGTTATGTCTAAGTCCAGAAAGTGAATATTTTTCTTACTTATTTCGTACGTGAATTTCAAGTTCATGGTGTTATTATTCATCACATTAATAGTGTGTTGGAGGTCTTCCACAGAACCTCTCCATATAATGAGGATGTCATCTATGTATCTTTTGTATAGGACCAGGTCTGCGCCTGCTGGGCAGGAGTCCCAAAAGAGGTTCTCCCATTTACCCATGTATAAGTTGGCGTAGCTAGGCGCAAACCTGGTCCCCATGGCTGTTCCGCATATCTGGTTGTAGAACACTCCTCTGTTGTTGAAGTAATTATGACTGAGGATATAGGAGATACCCTCCACAACAAACTCCCTTTGTTCCTGACTCAATTCTCTGTCCTTGTTCATGAAGTACTCCACTGCTTCTAAACCCAAATCGTGTGGGATACTCGTATAAAGAGCAGTGACATCACAGGTAGCTAATATGCATTGGTCGTCCCATTCTAGACTATTGAGTAGGTTCAGGACTTCTGTGGAGTCCTTAAGATAGGAAGGTAGTCGTTGTACATGTTTCTGAAGTCTTCTATCGATGTATTCTGATAGGTTGCAGGTGATGGAGCCAATACCAGATATGATCGGCCTTCCGGGGGGGTTATCCAACCTTTTGTGTATTTTAGGAAGGTAATAGAATACAGGTATCCTTGGATGTTTCATAGATATATACATGTATTCCTGATTGTTGATAATACCTTTCCTTTTTGCTGACAGAAGTATGGAGTCCAGCTCTTCTTTATATCTTCTTGTGGGATCTGAGTTTAGGACCTCATAGGTCTCAGAATCTCCCAAAATCCTGTCTGATTCTTTGTTGTAATCTATTTTGTTTAGGATTACAATGCCCCCTCCCTTGTCAGCCGATTTTACTACAATGTCTTTGTTGTCTTCTAGACTCTTGATGGTGTTTGTTTGTGTCTTAGTCATATTTTGGTGGAACTTCCTAATGTTGTTGTTGTTTAATCTCTTTATGTCATCACATACTACATGTTCAAATGTTTCGATGTGAGGTCCTTTATGTGAAATGGGGAAGAAAGTGGACTTTGGTTTCAGATCTGTGTAGTTAGGTTTATCTTGTGTCTGGTGCCCATTCTCTCTTAAACTTGTGTTTGTATTAGAATGTGAATTGGTTTTTTCTAATGCAGATTTGCAAAAAAATCTTTTAAGGGTAAGTTTTCTTACCAATTGTTTAACATGTGTATAGGTCTGGAATTTATCCAGACCCCTTGATGGAGCATAAGATAGACCTAAGGCCAATACTTCTTTGTCCTTATGGCTTAGATTTGTGTTGCTCAAATTGTATATCCCTCTATTCTTTAGATCCCTTGAGACATTGTCGTTAGAGCTAGTAGAGGGTAAAGTTATTTGTGCATTTTCGCATATAGTATGTGCCTGAGGTGTTATTTGAGACTTCTTTTTTAGCCTTATCCCTGCTCTTCTGCCTCTATGGATTTTCTTTTTTGACTTGGAGTTGTGAACTCTTCTACATCTTGTGTTCTGTTTTTTCTCTTTGACTGTTTGTTTCTGTCTAAGAGTGCTGGAGGGCCTTCCCCTAAAAAATGTTGTTGATTATCATGATTTATGGTAGTGCCTGATGATTGAGTGTTCGAATTCCTCAGGGCTGGAGGAGCAGGGCTGTTTAACATATCCATATTTCTCAGATTCTCAAATCTATTAGTGTTTGGTGTGGGAGTGTCAACCCAAGTGTTTCTAGATCTATTGTTGTGAGATTCTCTATGGTGATAACTCTGATTGTCTCCAAAGTGTACTTTTGGGTACAATTGTTTGTGTTTGTAACCATAGTTGTCTCTATTCTGGTAGGTGTCTCCTCTCTCATAGGATGGGAATCTAGTATGTATTGGGTTGTGAAAATTGGTGGGTGATCTACCCCTAAACTCTCCACCTCTTGTTTGTACATGTTGGTATGTCCCCCTGTAGTCTCCTTGTCTGAAGCGATTATCATATCCCTGATATGGGGTCCTATGATAATGTTGGTAACTTCTAAACTGGGGTGGTCTAAAATGTGGTTGTTGTATCTGACCCCAATCTTCCATTTCTCTAGGTCTAGGATAATCTCTGTAGTTCCTATGATTGTAATTTCTATTATTGTAGCTCCTAGAGTGGTAGAGACCTCTGTGGTGTTGGTCTCTGGGGTTTTGATGGTTTCTTTCATAGAATGTGTTATTATTCTGATTATAGGGAATAGGTTGATGATTACTATTGTCATTTTGTCCCCATTGGTTGTATCCTCCTCTCAAATCAAGTTTAGTAAAGACCGTTGCTCCCTTGAGGCGGTCAAAGAGATCCGTAATGAACAGAATAGGGTAAGCATTCTTAATGGTAAGATGATTAAGACCCCTATAATCGATGCATGGTCTTAACTCGCCACCCTTTTTCTTCATTAAGAAGAAGCCAGCCCCTGCAGGAGAGCAGGATTTGCTGATGATCACCCGCGACAGAGCATTGGCAACATACTCCTCCATAGCACAATTCTCCGCAACAGACAGAGGAGGAATGGCTTCGGGTTGCAGGTCTATGGCACAACCGTAAGACCGGTGAGGAGGCAACGTACCTGCACGCACCTCTGGCAATTGAGATACCAAAGAAGTGCACAAGATTTTAATTGGTTTCCGAAGACAAGTGGAAGTACATTGCGGAAACTACAACAAAATTTTGGACCCGCGCCAGTCGAGACTGGGATTGTGCTTTTGGAGCCAGGGATAACCCAGAACAACCGGAAAATGCAGAGAGTTTATCACCTGGAACTGGAGGGTTTCAAAATGTAGAGCCCCAACAACCATGGATAACGGAGCAGTTTTGTGAGTAACGAGTGCGGGCTGAAGGGGCCTGCCATCAATGGCCTCAATAGCAAGCGGAACAGACCGAGGCTAAGCAGGAATGGAGTGCTTTGATACAAAAGCACTGTCAATGAAATAGCCTGCAGCACCGGAGTCAACAAGAGCCTGGGTGACTATGGAGGAGTCCACCCAGGAAAGGACAACCGTGAGCAAAGGTTTCTCCTTTAGCGGTTCCGGGGACAAGGATAAATCACCCAAGGTCTGCGCCCGACAGGACCTTAGGTGTGAGCATTTCCCGGCTGTGTAGGACAAGACTTCAAAAGGTGGCCCTGTAACCCACAATAGAGGCAGAGCCCCTCCCTCCTCCTAAAGGCCCTCTCCGCCGTGGAGAGATGCGTGAATCTCAACTGCATCTCCTCAGCAGTACCTGGTGACTCAGGACCAGTAGGCATGGGAGGAGAGGGAGGCATGGGTGAGAACGAACACGTAGGAGACAACGGAATAGGAGGCTTCCACAAGAGCTCCTTGAAAGAGGGCCTCTCACTTAGTCTGATGTCAATTAGAATAAAAAAAGACACCAATGCCTTGAGATCTCCTGGTAAATCTCTGGAAGCAACTTCATCTTTAATCTCATCAGAGAGCCCATGAAAGAAGGCGGCAACAAGGGCTTCATTGTTCCAACCTACCTCTGCGGCAAGCGTACGGAACTCAATGGAATATTGAGCAACAGATCTTGTACCTTGCTGAATGGACATGAGTCGTTTAGCAGCAGAGGAGGAGTGAGCCATAGCATGAAATAACCTTCGAAAGGAGGCCACAAATTCAGGGTTATTTGAAATCACAGGTTTATTAGTCTCCCACAAGGGATTAGCCCAGGAAGAGCTGTGTCAGAGAGTAACGAGATGAGAAATCCCACCTTAGCTCTGTCAGAGGGAAACGCCTGAGGTAACATCTCAAAGTAAATGCCCACCTGGTTCAAAAATCCTCTGCACTGATTAGGATCGCTTCCATAACGCTGAGGTAGAGGTGCAGAACCGGACATGCTCCTGGTAGGACTAGGTGCAGCGGCGGAAACAGGAGCAGCCATAACTTGCGGGACACTTTGGTCCAAATGTGCAGTGTGAGTCAGCAGGGTTTGCAGGGCTAGTGCAAATTGATCTAAGCGGTGATCCTGTTCATCCATCCTGGAAATTATGGCAGGTAAAAGGTGGATTATTAGCACCATCATGATTCATGGCCCTTGCGTAATGTCAGGGTGCCAGGAATCAGACTGAGACGAGAAGTGCAAAAATAATCACACCTTTATTAATAGCAAAAAATAATAAAAAGTCCACAAGTCAAATAACAAGCCAGGAATCAAAACCAGAGCTGGTAGTCAGACGAGACGAGTCAGGAGCCAAAGCTAGTAGTCAGATGAGCCGGAATCAGGAACAAGGAGAACAGCAGAGTCAGGAACAAGCCAGGGATCAGGAACCAGGAAGGACGTCAGACAGCCAGGTAATACACAGGAGCTCTCACAAACAGGTCTGAGACAACGCAAGGGCAAAACATACTGAACAGAGGCCCTTTAAATAATAAGTGATGACATCACAATTCTGAGACTGCATCCTGTCTCACACGGATGATGTACACCAGTCTGGCCATAAAAGGAAGTGCAGGAAATGAGCAGCATCACACAGTATGCACCAGACAGCCAGAGAGGTAAGTGAAATGGCTGCCAGCAGCACATGGCAAACAAAACAGGGAAAAACCCTGACACAATGGGGAGCAGCCTTTAACATTTAAGAGCAGCATTGACAATGAGGAGCCGCCTTTGACATAGAGGAAAAGCCTTTGACATTGGGGAACAGCCTTTGACAATGAGAAGCAGCCTTTGACAGATTTGATTAGAAAGTTGCTTAAAATGGCATGCTCTATCTGAATCATAAAAGAAAAAAATGGGTTTAGTGTCCCTTTAATATTGAGAAACAGCCTTTAATATTGTGGAGCAGCATTTAACATAGAGGAACAGTCTTCAACATTGAGGAACAGCCTTTAAAATTGAGGACCAGCCTTTGACATTGAGGAGCAGACTTTAAAATTGAGAAGCAGCCTTTAACATTGAAGAGCAGCCTTTAACATTGAGGAGCAGTCTTTAACATTGAGAAACAGCCTTTAACATTAAGGAGCAGCCTTTATCATTGGAGTAGCCTTTAACATTGAGGAGTAGCCTTTAACATTAAGGAGCAGCCTTTAACATTGAGGAGTAGCCTTTAACATTAAGAAGTGGCCTTTAACATTGAGGAACAGTCTTTAACACTGAGGAGCAGCCTTTAACATTGAGGAGCAGCCTTTGACATTGAGGAGCAGCCTTTGACATTGAGGAGCAGCCTTTGACATTGAGAAACAGCCTTTAACAGTTTAGAGCAGCATTGACAATGAGGAGCAGCCTTTGACATTGAGGAATAGCCTTTAACATTGAGGAGCAACCTTTAACATTTAAGAGCAGCATTGACAATGAGGAGCAGCCTTTAACATTGAGGAGCATCCTTTGACTGTGAGGAGCAGGTTTTGACATTGGGGGACAGCTTTTGACTTTGAGGAGCAGCCTTTAACATTTAAGAGCAGCATTGACAATGAGGAGCAGCCTTTAATATTGAGGAGTAGCCTTTAACATTGAGAAGTAGCCTTTGACATTGAGGAGCAGCCTTTAACATTTAGGAGCAGCCTTTAACATTGAGGAGCAGCCTTTAACATTTAAGAGCAGCATTGACAATGAGGAGCAATCTTTGACATTGAGGAGCAGCCTTTAACACTGAAGAGCAGCCTTTAACATTGAGGAGCAACCTTTGACATTGAGGAGCAGCCTTTGACATTGAGAAGCAGTCTTTAACATTGAGGAGCAGCCTATAACATAGAGGAGCAGCCTCTAATGAAGAGGGGACTTTAACAATTAAAAGCAGCTTTGACAATGAGAAGCAGCCTCTGACTTCAAGAAGCAGCATTGACAATGAGGAGCAGCCTCTGACATTGAGGAGCAGACTTTGACATTGAGGAGCAGCCATTAACATTTAAGAGCAGCATTGACAATGAGGTGCAGCCTTTAACATTGAGGAGCAGCCTTTGACTGTGAGGAGCAGATTTTTACATTGAGGAGCAGCCTTTAACATTTAGGACCAGACTTTAACATTGAGGCGCAGCCTTTGACAATGAAGAAAAGACTTCAACATTTAAAAGAAGCATTGACAATGAGGAGCAGACTCTGACTTTGAGGAGCAGCATTGACAATGAGGAGCAGCCTTTAACATTATGGAGCAAGCTTTGACATTGAGGAGCAGCCCTTAACATTTAGGAGCAGCCTTTAACATTGAGGAGCAGCCTTTAACATTTAAGAGGAGCATTGACAATAAGGAGAAGCTTCTGACTTTGAAGAGCAGCTTTGACAGTGAGGAGCAGCCTTTAACATTGAGGGACAGCCTTTAACATTGATAATCAGCCTTTCACATTGAGGGACAGCCTTTAACATTGAGGAGCAGCCTTTGACATTGAGGAGCAGCCTTTAACATTTAAGAATAGCATTGACAATGAGAAGCAGTTTTTTACATTGGGGGACACATTTTGACTTTGAGGATCAACCTTTAACATTTAAGAGCAGCATTGACAATGAGTAGCAGCCTTTAACATTGAGGAGTAGCCTTTGACTTTGAGGAGTAGCCTTTGACATTGAGGAGCAGCCTTTAACATTGAGGAGCAGCCTTTAACATTGAGGAGCAGCCATTGACATTGAGGAACATCCTTTAACATTTAAGAGCAGCATTGACAATGAGGAGAAGCCTTTGGCATTGAGGAGCAGCCTTTAACACTGAAGAGCAGCCTTTAACATTGAGGAGCAACCTTTGACATTGAGGAGCAGCCTTTGACATTGAGAAGCAGTCTTTAACATTGAGGAGCAGCCTATAACATAGAGGAGCAGCCTCTAATGAAGAGGGGACTTTAACAATTAAAAGCAGCTTTGACAATGAGAAGCAGCCTCTGACTTCAAGAAGCAGCATTGACAATGAGGAGCAGCCTCTGACATTGAGGAGCAGCCTTTGACATTGAGGAGCAGCCATTAACATTTAAGAGCAGCATTGACAATGAGGTGCAGCCTTTAACATTGAGGAGCAGCCTTTGACTGTGAGGAGCAGATTTTTACATTGAGGAGCAGCCTTTAACATTTAGGACCAGACTTTAACATTGAGGCGCAGCCTTTGACAATGAAGAAAAGACTTCAACATTTAAAAGAAGCATTGACAATGAGGAGCAGACTCTGACTTTGAGGAGCAGCATTGACAATGAGGAGCAGCCTTTAACATTATGGAGCAAGCTTTGACATTGAGGAGCAGCCCTTAACATTTAGGAGCAGCCTTTAACATTGAGGAGCAGTCTTTAACATTTAAGAGGAGCATTGACAATAAGGAGAAGCTTCTGACTTTGAAGAGCAGCTTTGACAGTGAGGAGCAGCCTTTAACATTGAGGGACAGCCTTTAACATTGATAATCAGCCTTTCACATTGAGGGACAGCCTTTAACATTGAGGAGCAGCCTTTGACATTGAGGAGCAGCCTTTAACATTTAAGAATAGCATTGACAATGAGAAGCAGTTTTTTACATTGGGGGACACATTTTGACTTTGAGGATCAACCTTTAACATTTAAGAGCAGCATTGACAATGAGTAGCAGCCTTTAACATTGAGGAGTAGCCTTTGACTTTGAGGAGTAGCCTTTGACATTGAGGAGCAGCCTTTAACATTGAGGAGCAGCCTTTAACATTGAGGAGCAGCCTTTGACATTGAGGAACATCCTTTAACATTTAAGAGCAGCATTGACAATGAGGAGAAGCCTTTGGCATTGAGGAGCAGCCTTTGACATTGAGGAGCAGCCTTTAACATTGAAGAACGGCCTTTAACATTGAGGAGCAACATTTGACATTGAGGAGGAGCCTTTGACATTGAGAAGCAGCCTTTGACATTGAGGAGCAGCCTTTAACATTGAGGAGCAGCCTATAACATAGAGGAGCAGCCTCCAATGAAGAGGGGACTTTAACATTTAAAAGCAGCATTGACAATGAGGAGCAGCCTCTGACATTGAGAAGCAGCCTTTGACTGTGAGGAGCAGATTTTGACATTGAGGAGCAGCCTTTAACATTTAGGACTAGCCTTTAACATTGAGGCGCAGCTTTTGACAATGAAGAGAAGACTTTAACATTTAAAAGCAGCATTGACAATGAGGAGCAGCATTGACAATGAGGAGCAGCCTCTGACATTGAGGAGCAGCCTTTAACATTATGGAGCAAGCTTTGACATTGAACAGCAGCCTTTAACATTGAGGAGCAGCCTTTAACATTGAGGAGCAGCCTTTAACATTGAGGGGCAGACTTTAACATTTAAGAGCAGCATTGACAATGAAGAGCAGCCTCTGAATTTGAGGAGCAGCTTTGACAATGAGGAGTACCCTCTGACATTGAGGAGCAGCCTTTAACATTGATGAGAAGCCTTTGACATTGAACAGCAGCCTTTAACATTGAGGAGCAGCCTTTAACATTGAGGAGCAGCCTTTAACATTGAGGGGCAGCCTTTAACATTGAGGAGCAGCCTTTGACATTGAGGAGCAGCCTTTGATATTGAGGAGCAGCCTTTGACTGTGAGGAGCAGATTTTTACATTGAGGATCAACCTTTAACATTTAAGAGCAGCATTGACAATGAGTAGCAGCCTTTAACATTGAGGAGTAGCCTTTGACTTTGAGGAGTAGCCTTTGACATTGAGGAGCAGCCTTTAACATTGAGGAGCAGCCTTTAACATTGAGGAGCAGCCTTTGACATTGAGGAACAGCCTTTAACATTTAAGAGCAGCATTGACAATGAGGAGAAGCCTTTGGCATTGAGGAGCAGCCTTTGACATTGAGGAGCAGCCTTTAACATTGAAGAACAGCCTTTAACATTGAGGAGCAACATTTGACATTGAGGAGGAGCCTTTGACATTGAGAAGCAGCCTTTGACATTGAGGAGCAGCCTTTAACATTGAGGAGCAGCCTATAACATAGAGGAGCAGCCTCCAATGAAGAGGGGACTTTAACATTTAAAAGCAGCATTGACAATGAGGAGCAGCCTCTGACATTGAGGAGCAGCCTTTGACTGTGAGGAGCAGATTTTGACATTGAGGAGCAGCCTTTAACATTTAGGACCAGCCTTTAACATTGAGGCGCAGCTTTTGACAATGAAGAGAAGACTTTAACATTTAAAAGCAGCATTGACAATGAGGAGCAGCATTGACAGTGAGGAGCAGCCTTTAACATTGAGGGACAGCCTTTAACATTGATAATCAGCCTTTCACATTGAGGGACAGCCTTTAACATTGAGGAGCAGCCTTTGACATTGAGGAGCAGCCTTTAACATTTAAGAATAGCATTGACAATGAGAAGCAGTTTTTTACATTGGGGGACACATTTTGACTTTGAGGATCAACCTTTAACATTTAAGAGCAGCATTGACAATGAGTAGCAGCCTTTAACATTGAGGAGTAGCCTTTGACTTTGAGGAGTAGCCTTTGACATTGAGGAGCAGCTTTTAACATTGAGGAGCAGCCTTTAACATTGAGGAGCAGCCTTTGAAATTGAGGAACATCCTTTAACATTTAAGAGCAGCATTGACAATGAGGAGAAGCCTTTGGCATTGAGGAGCAGCCTTTGACATTGAGGAGCAGCCTTTAACATTGAAGAACGGCCTTTAACATTGAGGAGCAACATTTGACATTGAGGAGGAGCCTTTGACATTGAGAAGCAGCCTTTGACATTGAGGAGCAGCCTTTAACATTGAGGAGCAGCCTATAACATAGAGGAGCAGCCTCCAATGAAGAGGGGACTTTAACATTTAAAAGCAGCATTGACAATGAGGAGCAGCCTCTGACATTGAGAAGCAGCCTTTGACTGTGAGGAGCAGATTTTGACATTGAGGAGCAGCCTTTAACATTTAGGACCAGCCTTTAACATTGAGGCGCAGCTTTTGACAATGAAGAGAAGACTTTAACATTTAAAAGCAGCATTGACAATGAGGAGCAGCATTGACAATGAGGAGCAGCCTCTGACATTGAGGAGCAGCCTTTAACATTATGGAGCAAGCTTTGACATTGAACAGCAGCCTTTAACATTGAGGAGCAGCCTTTAACATTGAGGAGCAGCCTTTAACATTGAGGGGCAGACTTTAACATTTAAGAGCAGCATTGACAATGAAGAGCAGCCTCTGAATTTGAGGAGCAGCTTTGACAATGAGGAGTACCCTCTGACATTGAGGAGCAGCCTTTAACATTGATGAGAAGCCTTTGACATTGAACAGCAGCCTTTAACATTGAGGGGCAGCCTTTAACATTGAGGAGCAGCCTTTAACATTGAGGGGCAGCCTTTAACATTGAGGAGCAGCCTTTGACATTGAGGAGCAGCCTTTGATATTGAGGAGCAGCCTTTGACTGTGAGGAGCAGATTTTTACATTGAGGATCAACCTTTAACATTTAAGAGCAGCATTGACAATGAGTAGCAGCCTTTAACATTGAGGAGTAGCCTTTGACTTTGAGGAGTAGCCTTTGACATTGAGGAGCAGCCTTTAACATTGAGGAGCAGCCTTTAACATTGAGGAGCAGCCTTTGACATTGAGGAACAGCCTTTAACATTTAAGAGCAGCATTGACAATGAGGAGAAGCCTTTGGCATTGAGGAGCAGCCTTTGACATTGAGGAGCAGCCTTTAACATTGAAGAACAGCCTTTAACATTGAGGAGCAACATTTGACATTGAGGAGGAGCCTTTGACATTGAGAAGCAGCCTTTGACATTGAGGAGCAGCCTTTAACATTGAGGAGCAGCCTATAACATAGAGGAGCAGCCTCCAATGAAGAGGGGACTTTAACATTTAAAAGCAGCATTGACAATGAGGAGCAGCCTCTGACATTGAGGAGCAGCCTTTGACTGTGAGGAGCAGATTTTGACATTGAGGAGCAGCCTTTAACATTTAGGACCAGCCTTTAACATTGAGGCGCAGCTTTTGACAATGAAGAGAAGACTTTAACATTTAAAAGCAGCATTGACAATGAGGAGCAGCATTGACAATGAGGAGCAGCCTCTGACATTGAGGAGCAGCCTTTAACATTATGGAGCAAGCTTTGACATTGAACAGCAGCCTTTAACATTGAGGAGCAGCCTTTAACATTGAGGAGCAGCCTTTAACATTGAGGGGCAGACTTTAACATTTAAGAGCAGCATTGGCAATGAGGAGCAGCCTCTGAATTTGAGGAGCAGCTTTGACAATGAGGAGTACCCTCTGACATTGAGGAGCAGCCTTTAACATTGATGAGAAGCCTTTGACATTGAACAGCAGCCTTTAACATTGAGGGTCAGCCTTTAACATTGAGGAGCAGCCTTTGACATTGAGGAGCAGCATTTAATATTCAGGAGCAGCCTTTGACTGTGAGGAGCAGATTTTTACATTGAGGAGCAGCTTTGACAATGAGGAGTACCCTCTGACATTTAGGAGCAGCCTTTAACATTGATGAGAAGCCTTTGACATTGAACAGCAGCCTTTAACATTGAGGAGCAGCCTTTAACATTGAGGAGCAGCCTTTAACATTGAGGTCAGCCTTTAACATTGAGGAGCAGCCTTTGACATTGAGGAGCAGCATTTAATATTCAGGAGCAGCCTTTGACTGTGAGGAGCAGATTTTTACATTGAGGAGCAGCCTTTAACATTTAGGACCAGCCTTTAACATTGAGGCACAGACTTAGACAATGAAGAGAAGACTTTAACATTTAAATTCACCATTGACAATGAGGGGCAGCCTCTGACTTTGAAGAACAGCATTGACAATGAGGAGCAGCCTTTAACATTATGGAGCAAGCTTTGACATTGAGGAGAAGCCTTTGAAATTGAGGAGCAGCCTTTAACATTTAGGAGCAGCCTTTAACATTGAGGAGCAGCCTTTAACATTTAAGAGCAGCATTGACAATGAAGAGTAGCCTCTGACTTTGAGGAGCAGCTTTGACAGTGAGGAGCAGCCTCTGTAATTGAGGAGCAGCCTTTAACATTGAGGAGCAGCCTTTAACATTGATGAGCAGCCTTTGACATTGAGCAGCAGCCTTTAACATTGAGGAGCAGCCTTTAACGTTGAGGGGCAGCCTTTAACATTGAGGGGCAGCCTTTAACATTGAGGAGCAGCCTTTGACATTGAGGAGCAGACTTTGACAATGAAGAGCAGCCTTTGACATTGAGGAGCAGCCTTTAACATGTAAGAGTAGCATTGGCAATGAGAAGCAGTTTTTTTACATTGGGGGACACATTTTGACTTTGAGGAGCAACCTTTAACATTTAAGAGCAGCATTGACAATGAGTAGCAGCCTTTAACATTGAGGAGTAGCTTTTGACTTTGAGGAGCAGCCTTTGACATTGAGCAGCAGCCTTTAACATTGAGGAGCAGCCTTTAACATTGAGGAGCAGCCTTTGACATTGAGGAACAGCCTTTAACATTTAAGAGCAGCATTGACAATGAGGAGAAGCCTTTGGCATTGAGGAGCAGCCTTTGACATTGATGAGCAGCCTTTAACATTGAAGAACAGCCTTTAACATTGAGGAGCAACCTTTGACATTGAGGAGGAGCCTTTGACATTGAGAAGCAGCCTTTGACATTGAGGAGCAGCCTTTAACATTGAGGAGCAGCCTATAACATAGAGGAGCAGCCTCCAATGAAGAGGGGACTTTAACATTTAAAAGCAGCATTGACAATGAGGAGCAGCCTCTGACATTGAGGAGCAGCCTTTGACTGTGAAGAACAGATTTTGACATTGAGGAGCAGCCTTTAACATTTAGGAGCAGCCTTTAACATTGAGGAGCAGCCTATAACATAGAGGAGCAGCCTCCAATGAAGAGGGGACTTTAACATTTAAAAGCAGCATTGACAATGAGGAGTAGCCTCTGACATTGAGGAGCAGCCTTTGACTGTGAGGAGCAGATTTTGACATTGAGGAGCAGACTTTAACATTTAGGACCAGTCTTTAACATTGAGGCACAGCCTTTGACAATGAAGAGAAGACTTTAACATTTAAAAGCAGCATTGACAATGAGGAGCAGCCTCTGACTTTGAGGAGCAGCATTGTCAATGAGGAGCAGCCTCTGACATTGAGGAGAAGCCTTTAACATTATAAAGCAAGCTTTGACATTGAGGAGCAGCTTTTAACATTTAGGAGCCGCCTTTAACATTGAGGAGCAGCCTTTAACAATTAAGAGCAGCATTGACAATAAGGAGCAGCCTCTGAATTTGAGGAGCAGCTTTGACAATGAGGAGTAGCCTCTGACTTTGAGGAGCAGCCTTTAACATTGAGGAGCAGCCTTTAACATTGATGAGCAGCCTTTAACATTGAGGAGCAGCCTTTAACATTGAAGGGCAGCCTTTAACATTGAGGAGCAGCCTTTGACATTGAGGAGAAGCCTTTGACATTGAGAAGCAGCCTTTGAGATTGAGGGACAGCCTTTGTCATTTAGGAGCAGCATTTAACATTAAAGTGCAGCATCTTGGGCTAGTTAGGTGTTTCTTATAATTTAACATTTTTAGAACGTAATATGTAAATCTTGATGCTATAATGTCTATCTTTATGCAAAATCTTTTCAAATGATCTAGTTTTAGTCTTTCAGATTTCCTTTCCTCAAATTGGATATGGAATACAATGGGGAAATTAAATCTCTGTATTTACAGATTGTATAAGTCCGTTGTGGGTAATTTTACTGTGTACATTTTGTTGTCTTATTTTTATTTAAACAACATTGTTTAATGTTTAAAACATTGTTTTTTTAAATGAAAAGTATCGTACATATGGAGTGTCTATAAATGTAACTATATTTGACATATGTAAGATTCTTTATCCAATAACTGTCTCAGCAGGTGCCGGGTCATTTTCAAAGTAATTATTTAATGGCACAAAGGTATATTCCAGAGAGATTCTCCCAGAGAAAGGTCATTGTGAAAGATACATTATTATGCATAGATGCAACAACCGATTATCTAAAATTCCTTAATTTACTCTGGCATTCTTTCCCACAGCCAGCTTGGCTGGAAAAATCAAAATCTGTTTGTGCAGCTGTCACATTAGAGAGTGTTCCCAAAATATCACCACCTGGCTTCCCACAACTAAACCCCAAAATAATAAAGTATTGTACTAGTATCAAAATGCAGAAATGCAATGTTTATTTAAAGAATGTAAAACAAGTTATTTTGTTGGCTTCAGACTTAAAAGCATAATATTCTATGAATTGGGAAAATAAACGTTTATTTCTCGTGGAATGTGAATATTTTTCTAGCGAATACAAAACACTTTTTTTGCATAACTGATCCTTAACTCTCTGGATGATTGCAATCTATTATTTGACAATTATCAGCATCGACAGATAAGTCTTTTTAATGTTGAGGTGACAATCAGTCATCTTTCGTATTTTTCATCAGCACTTTTTTCATTACTGTTTTGGTGAAAAATGGTCCTATGCTTAATGTGCCAGTCCTCTGTAATAACCTTATATCTAAGCCTCTGCCAACTCCCTCCTTATTTCAGTTCTTTTGACAGACTTACATTTTAGCCAATCAGTGCTCACTCCTAGGAGCTTCAAGTGCGTGAGCTCAATGTTATCTTTATGAAACACATTAGCTAATGCCCTCTAGTTGTAAAAGACTGTCAGATTAGAGGCAACCTTCAAGGTCTAAGAAATTAGCATATGAAACTCCAAGGTATAGCTTTCAACTAAGAATTCCAAGAGAATAAAGCAAAATTGGTGATAAAAGTAAATTGGATTTTTTTAAAAAAAAATTACATGCCCTATCTGAATCATGAAAGTTTATTTTGGACTTGCCTGTCCCTTTAACCACATTTACTGGGTCATTTTACACTTTTCCAATTCCACAGTTAAAAGCACCTGATAAAACCCAATACAACATTTTTCCACTTATAGTTGATTGCACCAAAACATTTTAGATGCCTCTGCAGTTTAGCACCGCGCAATGTCTCACACACACTTAAAGGAGCAGTATCCAGGGTTGTCACACCTCAATGGGTACAAATTCACCCGCACTTGGAGAAGTACCTAATTAGCAAGTAGCATTAAGAGCTACCTGAGCCAGTACCACAATCTAAACCTGTTTCTGTACCTGATCCTGTACTGCACCTGCACATGAGCCTGTGCTGCACATGCACCTGCATATGAGCCTGTACTGCACCTGCACCTGTACATGAGCCTGTACTGCACTTGCACCTGTACCTGATCCTTACTGCACTTGCACCTGCACATGAGCCTGTACCTGATCCTGTACCTGATCCTTACTGCACTTGCACCTGCACATGAGCCTGTGCTGCACATGCACCTGCATATGAACCTGTACTGCACTTGCACCTGTAGATGAGCCTGTACTGCACTTGCACCTGTACATGAGCCGGTACTGCACTTGCACATGTACATGAGCCTGTAGTGCACCTGCACATGAGCCTGTACTGCACCTGCAACTGTACATGAGCCTGTAGTGCACCTGCACCTGTACATGAGCCTGTACTGCACATGCACCAGCATATTAATTTGTACTGCACTTGTACACATGTCCTGGGAAGATACGAATGAGATTGTACACCCCACGTAGGTCCAACTTTGTAAAGTAGCGAGCATTTTAGAGCAAATCATATAGTTCAGTGATCAAAGGAATAGGATAAGGATTCTTGATAGTATTGTTGTTTAGGGCTCTGTAATCGATACAGTGTCTGAGACCACCATCCTTTCTGCTGACAAAAAAGAAACCAACCCCGGCAGGAGATGAGGAAGGGCAAATAAAGCCTTTAGCTAGGTTTTCTTGGATTTATTCCTCCATGGCCTTGGTTTCAGCTTTGGAGAGGGGATAAGTCCTCACTTTAGGAAGTGGGGCTTCAGGAAACAGGTCAATTTTGCAGTCATAAGGGCGGTGAGGTGGCAACACATCAGCTGCTTTCTTTTCAAAAACATAAGTAAATTCTGCATATACTGAGGGAAGACTAGAAGGGGTCTGAAGGCTGGCTATAGGGACGTGATGCAGCGGAGTAACTTTAGCCAGACAGGAGTACAATCAGGATTTACCCCAGGAGGCCAACTGTCCCTCAGTCCACTCGAACTGAGGATTGTGAATACGAAGCCAAGGAAGACCAAGGATAACTGGTTGTGCAGGAGAATGAATGATATCGAACTGCAATTGTTCGGTATGTAGGATTCCCACAGTCATGGTTAGGGGTGTTGATTTTGAAATGGATTAAACCTGATCCAAGGGGAGTGCCACCCAGGGTGGTTATTTTAAGACATTGTTTATTCTGAAGAAGAGGCAACCCTGCATGAATCATGAAACGGTGATGCAGAAAATTTCCAGCTGCCCCATAATCAATAAATTCTTGAGCATGGACAGAAATCTGAAGAAAGGTAAGGGTAACAGGTACCAGGATCCGATAAGAGTGAGAGGATTTATTAGTGGCCACACTTAGAGGTACCCCACTGTTGGTGTGAATTAGAACCACAAAAGGAACACAGTCTCAACCTCCTTCTTCTCTGTCTTTCAGAGTCAGAGGGCTTGAGGGAAGAGAGATCCATGGGTTCCTCTTCAGAGGTAACTAGAGGTGCTGAAGGGGTAGAGGATAGTCTAGAGACTCAAAGAGAAGGAGGACAAGAGGGAAGGATTCTGCGTGTTCTCTCTCTCTCAGCTTGTCTCTCCTGAAAGCGAGAATCAAGACTTATACAAAGTGTTATGTAGTCATCCAAGGATAATGGAACATCATGATAAGTGAGCTCGTCCTTGATACGCTCATGCAGGCCTGCACATGAACCTGTACCTGGGCCTGTAGTGCACCTGTACATGTGCCTGTACTGCACCTGAGCCTGTACTGCACCTGTACCTGAGCCTGTAGTGCACCTGCACCTGTACATGAGCTGTAATGCACCTGTACCCGAGCTTATAGTGCACCTGCACCTATACCTGAGCCTGTAGCGCACCTGTAAATGAGCCTGTAGTGCACCTGTGTATGAGCCTGTAGTGCACCTGCACCTGTACCCGACACTGTAGTGCACCTGTACCTGAGCCTGTAGTGCACCTGTACCTGAGCCTGTAGTGCGCCTATGCATGAGCCTGTAGTGTACATGATCCTGTAGTGCACCTGCACCTGTACCTGTAGTGCACTTGCACCTGTACATGGGCCTGCACCTGAGCCTGTAGTGCACCTGTACATAAGCCTGTAGTGCATCTGCACCTGTAAATGAGCCTAAAATGTGCCTGCACCTGTACATGAGCCTGCACCTGAGCCTGTAGTGCACCTGCAACTTTAATTGAGCCTGTAGTGCACCTGCACATGAGCCTGTACCTGAGCCTGTAGTGCACCTGCACCTTTACCTGAGCCTGTAGTGCACCTGCACATGAGCCTGTACCTGAGCCTGTAGTGCACCTGCACATGAGCCTGTACCTGAGCCTGTAGTACACCTGTACCTGAGTCTGTACCTGAGCCTGTAGTGCACCTACACATGAGCTTGTACTTGAGCCTGTAGTGCACATGTACATGAGCCTGTAGTGCACCTGCACCTGTAAATAACCCTAAAGTGTACCTGTATATGAGCCTTTACCTGAGCCTGTAGAGCACCTGCACCTTTACCTGAGCCTGTAGTGCACCTGCACATGAGCCTGTACCTGAGCCTGTAGAGCACCTGCACATGAGCCTGTACCTGAGTCTGTAGTGTACCTGCACCTTTACCTGAGCCTGTAGTGCACCTGCACATGAGCATGTACCTGAGCCTGTAGTGCAACTGCACATGAACCTTTACCTGAGCCTGTAGTGCACCTGCACATTATCCTGTAGTACACCTGTACCTGAGCCTGTATGTGAGCCTGTAGTGCACCTGTACCTGAGCCTGTAGTACACCTGTACCTGAGCCTGTACTGCATCTGTACCTGAGCCTGTAGTACACCTGTACCATAGCCTGTAGTGCACCTGCACATGAGCCTGTACCTGAGCCTGTAGTACACCTGTACCTGAGCCTGTAATACACCTGTACCTGAGGCTGTAGTACACCTGCACATGAGCCTGTACCTGAGACTGTAGTGCACCTGCACATGAGCCTGTATCTGAGCCTGCAGTGCACCTGGACCTGAGCCTGTAGTGCACCTGTACCTGAGCCTGTAGTTCACCTGTACCTGAGCCTGTATTGCACCTGCACCTGTACATGAACCTGTAGTGTACCTGTACATGAGCCTGTACCTGCGCCTGTAGTGCACCTGCACCTTTACCTGAGCCTGTAGTGCACCTGCACATGAGCCTGTACCTGAGCCTGTAGTGCACCTGCACCTTTACCTGAGCCTGTAGTGCACCGGCACATGAGCCTGTACCTGAGCTTGTAGTGCATCTGCACCTTTACCTGAGCCTGTAGTGCACCTTCACATGAGCCTGTACTTGAGCCTGTAGTACACCTGTACCTGAGACTGTAGTGCACCTGCACATAAGCTTGTACCTGAGCCTGTAGTGCGCCTGCACATGAGCGTGTACCTGATCCTGTAGTGCACCTGTACCTGCGCCTTTAGTGCACCTGCACATGAGCCTGTACCTGAGCCTGTAGTGCACCTGCACATGACCTTGTACCTGAGATTGTAGTGCACCTGTGCATGGGCCTGAAGTGCACCTGCACCTGTACCCGACCCTGTAGTGCACCTGTACCTGAGCCTGTAGTGCACCTGAGCCTGTAGTACACCTGCACCTGTAAATGAGCCTAAAGTGTACCTGCACCTGTACATGAGCCTGCACCTGAGCCTGTAGTGCACCTGCACATTTAATTGAGCCTGTAGTGCGCCTGAACATGAGCCTGTACCTGAGCCTGTAGTGCACCTGCACATGAGCCTGTACCTGAGTCTGTAGTGCACCTGCACCTTTACCTGAGCCTGTAGTGCACCTGTACATGAGCCTGTAGTGCAACTGAACATGAGCCTTTACCTGAGCCTGTAGTGCACCTGCACATTAGCCTGTAGTACACCTGTACCTGAGCCTGTAGTGCACCTGCACATGAGCATGTACCTGAGCCTGTAGTGCACCTGTACCTGAGCCTGTAGTACACCTGTACCTGAGCCTGTACTGCACCTGTACCTGAGCCTGTAGTACACCTGTACCATAGCCTGTAGTGCACCTGCACATGAGCCTGTACTGTACCTGAGCATGTAGCACACCTGCACATGAGCCTGTACCTGAGCCTGTAGTACACCTGTACCTGAGCCTGTAGTACACCTGTACCTGAGCCTGTAGTACACCTGCACATGAGCCTGTACCTGAGACTGTAGTGCACCTCCACATGAGCCTGTATCTGAGCCTGTAGTGCACCTGGACATGAGCCTATAGTTCACCTTTACATGAGCCTGTAGTGCACCTGCACCTGTACATGAACCTGTAGTGTACCTGTACATGAGCCTGTACCTAAGCCTGTAGTGCACCTGCACCTTTACCTGAGCCTGTAGTGCACCTGCACATGAGCCTTTACCTGAGCCTGTAGTGCACCTGCACCTTTACCTGAGCCTGTAGTGCACCGGCACATGAGCCTGTACCTGAGCATGTAGTGCACCTGCACATGAGCCTGTACCTGAGCCTGTAGTAAACCTGCACATGAGCCTGTACCTGAGTCTGTAGTGCACCTGCACCTTTACCTGAGCCTGTAGTGCACCTGCACATGAACCTTTACCTGAGCCTGTAGTGCACCTGCACTGAGCCTGTAGTACACCTGTACCTGAGCCTGTAGTGCACTTGCACATTAGCCTGTACCTGAGCCTGTAATGCACCTGTACCTGAGCCTGTAGTACACCTGTACCTGAGCCTGTACTGCACCTGTACCTGAGCCTGTAGTACACCTGTACCATAGCCTGTAGTGCACCTGCACATGAGCCTGTACTGTACCTGAGCCTGTACCTGAGCATGTAGTACACCTGCACATGAGCCTGTACCTGAGCCTGTAGTGCACCTGCACATGAGCATGTACCTGAGCCTGTAGTGCACCTGTACCTGAGCCTGTAGTACACCTGTACCTGAGCCTGTACTGCACCTGTACCTGAGCCTGTAGTACACCTGTACCATAGCCTGTAGTGCACCTGCACATGAGCCTGTACTGTACCTGAGCCTGTACCTGAGCATGTAGTGCACCTGCACATGAGCCTGTACCTGAGCCTGTAGTACACCTGTACCTGAGCCTGTAGTACACCTGAACATAAACTTGTACTTGAGCCTGTAGTGCACCTGGACATGAGCCTGTAGTTCACCTTTACATGAGCCTAGTGCACCTGCACCTGTACATGAACCTGTAGTGTACCTTTACATGAGCCTGTACCTGAGCCTGTAGTGCACCTGCATCTTTACCTGAGCCTGTAGTGCACCTGCACATGAGCCTGTACCTGAGCCTGTAGTGCACCTGCACCTTTACCTGAGCCTGTAGTGCACCGGCACATGAGCCTGTACCTGAGCATGTAGTGCACCTGCACATGAGCCTGTACCTGAGCCTGTAGTACACCTGCACATGAGCCTGTACCTGAGTCTGTAGTGCACCTGCACCTTTACCTGAGCCTGTAGTGCAACTGCACATGAACCTTTACCTGAGCCTGTAGTGCACCTGCACTGAGCCTGTAGTACACCTGTACCTGAACCTGTAGTGCACCTGCACATTAGCCTGTACCTGAGCCTGTAGTGCATCTGTACCTGAGCCTGTAGTACACCTGCACATTAGCCTGTAGTGCACCTGTACCTGAGCCTGTAGTGCAACAGCACATTAGCCTGTAGTACACCTGTACCTGAGCCTGTAGTGCACCTGCACATTAGCCTGTACCTGAACCTGTAGTGCACCTGTACCTGAGCCTGTAGTACACCTGTACCTGAGCCTGTACTGCACCTGTACCTGAGCCTGTAGTACACCGGTACCATAGCCTGTAGTGCACCTGCATATGAGCCTGTACTGTACCTGAGCCTTTACCTGAGCATGTAGTGCACCTGGACATTAGCCTGTAGTACACCTGTACCTGAGCCTGTAGTGCACCTGCACATGAGCCTGTACCTGAGCCTGTAGTGCATCTGTACCTGAGCCTGTAGTACACCTGCACATTAGCCTGTAGTGCACCTGTACCTGAGCCTGTAGTGCACCTGCACATTAGCCTGTAGTACACCTGTACCTGAGCCTGTAGTGCACCTGCACATTAGCCTGTACCTGAGCCTGTAGTGCACCTGCACATGAGCTTGTACCTGAGATTGTAGTGCACCTGTACCTGAGCCTGAAGTGCACCTGCACCTGTACCCGACCCTGTAGTGCACCTGTACCTAAGCCTGTAGTACACCTATACCATAGCCTGTAGTGCACCTGCATATGAGCCTGTACTGTACCTGAGCCTTTACCTGAGCATGTAGTGCACCTGCACATTAGCCTGTAGTACACCTGTACCTGAGCCTGTAGTGCACCTGCACATGAGCCTGTACCTGAGCCTGTAGTACACCTGCACATGAGCCTGTACCTGAGTCTGTAGTGCACCTGCACCTTTACCTGAGCCTGTAGTGCAACTGCACATGAACCTTTACCTGAGCCTGTAGTGCACCTGCACATGAGCCTGTAGTACACCTGTACCTGAGCCTGTAGTGCACCTGCACATTAGCCTGTACCTGAGCCTGTAGTGCATCTGTACCTGAGCCTGTAGTACACCTGCACATTAGCCTGTAGTGCACCTGTACCTGAGCCTGTAGTGCACCTGCACATTAGCCTGTACCTGAGCCTGTAGTGCACCTGTACCTGAGCCTGTAGTACACCTGTACCTGAGCCTGTACTGCACCTGTACCTGAGCCTGTAGTACACCTGTACCTGAGCCTGTAGTACACCTGTACTTGAGCCTGTAGTACACCTGCACATGAGCTTGTACCTGAGACTGTAGTGCACCTGCACATGAGCCTGTACCTGAGCCTGCAGTGCACCTGGACCTGAGCCTGTAGTGCACCTGTACCTGAGCCTGTAGTTCACCTGTACATGCGCCTGTAGTGCACCTGCACCTGTACATGAACCTGTAGTGTACCTGTACATGAGCCTGTACCTGAGCCTGTAGTGCACCTGCACCTTTACCTGAGCCTGTAGTGCACCTGCACATGAGCCTGTACCTGAGCCTGTAGTGCGCCTGCACATTTACCTGAGCCTGTAGTGCACCGGCACATGAGCCTGTACCTGAGCTTGTAGTGCATCTGCACCTTTACCTGAGCCTGTAGTGCACCTTCACATGAGCCTGTACTTGAGCCTGTAGTACACCTGTACCTGAGACTGTAGTGCACCTGCACATAAGCTTGTACCTGAGCCTGTAGTGCGCCTGCACATGAGCCTGTACCTGAGCCTGTAGTACACCTGTACCTGAGCCTGTAGTGCACTTGCACATTAGCCTGTACCTGAGCCTGTAATGCACCTGTACCTGAGCCTGTAGTACACCTGTACCTGAGCCTGTACTGCACCTGTACCTGAGCCTGTAGTACACCTGTACCATAGCCTGTAGTGCACCTGCACATGAGCCTGTACTGTACCTGAGCCTGTACCTGAGCATGTAGTACACCTGCACATGAGCCTGTACCTGAGCCTGTAGTGCACCTGCACATGAGCATGTACCTGAGCCTGTAGTGCACCTGTACCTGAGCCTGTAGTACACCTGTACCTGAGCCTGTACTGCACCTGTACCTGAGCCTGTAGTACACCTGTACTATAGCCTGTAGTGCACCTGCACATGAGCCTGTACTGTACCTGAGCCTGTACCTGAGCATGTAGTGCACCTGCACATGAGCCTGTACCTGAGCCTGTAGTACACCTGAACATAAACTTGTACTTGAGCCTGTAGTGCACCTGGACATGAGCCTGTAGTTCACCTTTACATGAGCCTAGTGCACCTGCACCTGTACATGAACCTGTAGTGTACCTGTACATGAGCCTGTACCTGAGCCTGTAGTGCACCTGCACCTTTACCTGAGCCTGTAGTGCACCTGCACATGAGCCTGTACCTGAGCCTGTAGTGCGCCTGCACATTTACCTGAGCCTGTAGTGCACCGGCACATGAGCCTGTACCTGAGCTTGTAGTGCATCTGCACCTTTACCTGAGCCTGTAGTGCACCTTCACATGAGCCTGTACTTGAGCCTGTAGTACACCTGTACCTGAGACTGTAGTGCACCTGCACATAAGCTTGTACCTGAGCCTGTAGTGCGCCTGCACATGAGCCTGTACCTGAGCCTGTAGTACACCTGTACCTGAGCCTGTAGTGCACTTGCACATTAGCCTGTACCTGAGCCTGTAATGCACCTGTACCTGAGCCTGTAGTACACCTGTACCTGAGCCTGTACTGCACCTGTACCTGAGCCTGTAGTACACCTGTACCATAGCCTGTAGTGCACCTGCACATGAGCCTGTACTGTACCTGAGCCTGTACCTGAGCATGTAGTACACCTGCACATGAGCCTGTACCTGAGCCTGTAGTGCACCTGCACATGAGCATGTACCTGAGCCTGTAGTGCACCTGTACCTGAGCCTGTAGTACACCTGTACCTGAGCCTGTACTGCACCTGTACCTGAGCCTGTAGTACACCTGTACTATAGCCTGTAGTGCACCTGCACATGAGCCTGTACTGTACCTGAGCCTGTACCTGAGCATGTAGTGCACCTGCACATGAGCCTGTACCTGAGCCTGTAGTACACCTGAACATAAACTTGTACTTGAGCCTGTAGTGCACCTGGACATGAGCCTGTAGTTCACCTTTACATGAGCCTAGTGCACCTGCACCTGTACATGAACCTGTAGTGTACCTTTACATGAGCCTGTACCTGAGCCTGTAGTGCACCTGCATCTTTACCTGAGCCTGTAGTGCACCTGCACATGAGCCTGTACCTGAGCCTGTAGTGCACCTGCACCTTTACCTGAGCCTGTAGTGCACCGGCACATGAGCCTGTACCTGAGCATGTAGTGCACCTGCACATGAGCCTGTACCTGAGCCTGTAGTACACCTGCACATGAGCCTGTACCTGAGTCTGTAGTGCACCTGCACCTTTACCTGAGCCTGTAGTGCAACTGCACATGAACCTTTACCTGAGCCTGTAGTGCACCTGCACTGAGCCTGTAGTACACCTGTACCTGAGCCTGTAGTGCACCTGCACATTAGCCTGTACCTGAGCCTGTAGTGCATCTGTACCTGAGCCTGTAGTACACCTGCACATTAGCCTGTAGTGCACCTGTACCTGAGCCTGTAGTGCAACAGCACATTAGCCTGTAGTACACCTGTACCTGAGCCTGTAGTGCACCTGCACATTAGCCTGTACCTGAACCTGTAGTGCACCTGTACCTGAGCCTGTAGTACACCTGTACCTGAGCCTGTACTGCACCTGTACCTGAGCCTGTAGTACACCGGTACCATAGCCTGTAGTGCAACTGCATATGAGCCTGTACTGTACCTGAGCCTTTACCTGAGCATGTAGTGCACCTGGACATTAGCCTGTAGTACACCTGTACCTGAGCCTGTAGTGCACCTGCACATTAGCCTGTACCTGAGCCTGTAGTGCATCTGTACCTGAGCCTGTAGTACACCTGCACATTAGCCTGTAGTGCACCTGTACCTGAGCCTGTAGTGCAACAGCACATTAGCCTGTAGTACACCTGTACCTGAGCCTGTAGTGCACCTGCACATTAGCCTGTACCTGAACCTGTAGTGCACCTGTACCTGAGCCTGTAGTACACCTGTACCTGAGCCTGTACTGCACCTGTACCTGAGCCTGTAGTACACCGGTACCATAGCCTGTAGTGCAACTGCATATGAGCCTGTACTGTACCTGAGCCTTTACCTGAGCATGTAGTGCACCTGGACATTAGCCTGTAGTACACCTGTACCTGAGCCTGTAGTGCACCTGCACATGAACCTTTACCTGAGCCTGTAGTGCACCTGCACTGAGCCTGTAGTACACCTGTACCTGAGCCTGTAGTGCACTTGCACATTAGCCTGTACCTGAGCCTGTAATGCACCTGTACCTGAGCCTGTAGTACACCTGTACCTGAGCCTGTACTGCACCTGTACCTGAGCCTGTAGTACACCTGTACCATAGCCTGTAGTGCACCTGCACATGAGCCTGTACTGTACCTGAGCCTGTACCTGAGCATGTAGTACACCTGCACATGAGCCTGTACCTGAGCCTGTAGTGCACCTGCACATGAGCATGTACCTGAGCCTGTAGTGCACCTGTACCTGAGCCTGTAGTACACCTGTACCTGAGCCTGTACTGCACCTGTACCTGAGCCTGTAGTACACCTGTACCATAGCCTGTAGTGCACCTGCACATGAGCCTGTACTGTACCTGAGCCTGTACCTGAGCATGTAGTGCACCTGCACATGAGCCTGTACCTGAGCCTGTAGTACACCTGTACCTGAGCCTGTAGTACACCTGAACATAAACTTGTACTTGAGCCTGTAGTGCACCTGGACATGAGCCTGTAGTTCACCTTTACATGAGCCTAGTGCACCTGCACCTGTACATGAACCTGTAGTGTACCTTTACATGAGCCTGTACCTGAGCCTGTAGTGCACCTGCATCTTTACCTGAGCCTGTAGTGCACCTGCACATGAGCCTGTACCTGAGCATGTAGTACACCTGCACATGAGCCTGTACCTGAGCCTGTAGTGCACCTGCACATGAGCATGTACCTGAGCCTGTAGTGCACCTGTACCTGAGCCTGTAGTACACCTGTACCTGAGCCTGTACTGCACCTGTACCTGAGCCTGTAGTACACCTGTACCATAGCCTGTAGTGCACCTGCACATGAGCCTGTACTGTACCTGAGCCTGTACCTGAGCATGTAGTGCACCTGCACATGAGCCTGTACCTGAGCCTGTAGTACACCTGTACCTGAGCCTGTAGTACACCTGTACCTGAGCCTGTATTGCACCTGCACCTGTACATGAACCTGTAGTGTACCTGTACATGAGCCTGTACCTGCGCCTGTAGTGCACCTGCACCTTTACCTGAGCCTGTAGTGCACCTGCACATGAGCCTGTACCTGAGCCTGTAGTGCACCTGCACCTTTACCTGAGCCTGTAGTGCACCGGCACATGAGCCTGTACCTGAGCTTGTAGTGCATCTGCACCTTTACCTGAGCCTGTAGTGCACCTTCACATGAGCCTGTACTTGAGCCTGTAGTACACCTGTACCTGAGACTGTAGTGCACCTGCACATAAGCTTGTACCTGAGCCTGTAGTGCGCCTGCACATGAGCGTGTACCTGATCCTGTAGTGCACCTGTACCTGCGCCTTTAGTGCACCTGCACATGAGCCTGTACCTGAGCCTGTAGTGCACCTGCACATGACCTTGTACCTGAGATTGTAGTGCACCTGTGCATGGGCCTGAAGTGCACCTGCACCTGTACCCGACCCTGTAGTGCACCTGTACCTGAGCCTGTAGTGCACCTGAGCCTGTAGTACACCTGCACCTGTAAATGAGCCTAAAGTGTACCTGCACCTGTACATGAGCCTGCACCTGAGCCTGTAGTGCACCTGCACCTTTAATTGAGCCTGTAGTGCGCCTGAACATGAGCCTGTACCTGAGCCTGTAGTGCACCTGCACATGAGCCTGTACCTGAGTCTGTAGTGCACCTGCACCTTTACCTGAGCCTGTAGTGCACCTGTACATGAGCCTGTAGTGCAACTGAACATGAGCCTTTACCTGAGCCTGTAGTGCACCTGCACATTAGCCTGTAGTACACCTGTACCTGAGCCTGTAGTGCACCTGCACATGAGCATGTACCTGAGCCTGTAGTGCACCTGTACCTGAGCCTGTAGTACACCTGTACCTGAGCCTGTACTGCACCTGTACCTGAGCCTGTAGTACACCTGTACCATAGCCTGTAGTGCACCTGCACATGAGCCTGTACTGTACCTGAGCATGTAGCACACCTGCACATGAGCCTGTACCTGAGCCTGTAGTACACCTGTACCTGAGCCTGTAGTACACCTGTACCTGAGCCTGTAGTACACCTGCACATGAGCCTGTACCTGAGACTGTAGTGCACCTCCACATGAGCCTGTATCTGAGCCTGTAGTGCACCTGGACATGAGCCTATAGTTCACCTTTACATGAGCCTGTAGTGCACCTGCACCTGTACATGAACCTGTAGTGTACCTGTACATGAGCCTGTACCTAAGCCTGTAGTGCACCTGCACCTTTACCTGAGCCTGTAGTGCACCTGCACATGAGCCTTTACCTGAGCCTGTAGTGCACCTGCACCTTTACCTGAGCCTGTAGTGCACCGGCACATGAGCCTGTACCTGAGCATGTAGTGCGCCTGCACATGAGCGTGTACCTGATCCTGTAGTGCACCTGTACCTGCGCCTTTAGTGCACCTGCACATGAGCCTGTACCTGAGCCTGTAGTGCACCTGCACATGACCTTGTACCTGAGATTGTAGTGCACCTGTGCATGGGCCTGAAGTGCACCTGCACCTGTACCCGACCCTGTAGTGCACCTGTACCTGAGCCTGTAGTGCACCTGAGCCTGTAGTACACCTGCACCTGTAAATGAGCCTAAAGTGTACCTGCACCTGTACATGAGCCTGCACCTGAGCCTGTAGTGCACCTGCACCTTTAATTGAGCCTGTAGTGCGCCTGAACATGAGCCTGTACCTGAGCCTGTAGTGCACCTGCACATGAGCCTGTACCTGAGTCTGTAGTGCACCTGCACCTTTACCTGAGCCTGTAGTGCACCTGTACATGAGCCTGTAGTGCAACTGAACATGAGCCTTTACCTGAGCCTGTAGTGCACCTGCACATTAGCCTGTAGTACACCTGTACCTGAGCCTGTAGTGCACCTGCACATGAGCATGTACCTGAGCCTGTAGTGCACCTGTACCTGAGCCTGTAGTACACCTGTACCTGAGCCTGTACTGCACCTGTACCTGAGCCTGTAGTACACCTGTACCATAGCCTGTAGTGCACCTGCACATGAGCCTGTACTGTACCTGAGCATGTAGCACACCTGCACATGAGCCTGTACCTGAGCCTGTAGTACACCTGTACCTGAGCCTGTAGTACACCTGTACCTGAGCCTGTAGTACACCTGCACATGAGCCTGTACCTGAGACTGTAGTGCACCTCCACATGAGCCTGTATCTGAGCCTGTAGTGCACCTGGACATGAGCCTATAGTTCACCTTTACATGAGCCTGTAGTGCACCTGCACCTGTACATGAACCTGTAGTGTACCTGTACATGAGCCTGTACCTAAGCCTGTAGTGCACCTGCACCTTTACCTGAGCCTGTAGTGCACCTGCACATGAGCCTTTACCTGAGCCTGTAGTGCACCTGCACCTTTACCTGAGCCTGTAGTGCACCGGCACATGAGCCTGTACCTGAGCATGTAGTGCACCTGCACATGAGCCTGTACCTGAGCCTGTAGTAAACCTGCACATGAGCCTGTACCTGAGTCTGTAGTGCACCTGCACCTTTACCTGAGCCTGTAGTGCACCTGCACATGAACCTTTACCTGAGCCTGTAGTGCACCTGCACTGAGCCTGTAGTACACCTGTACCTGAGCCTGTAGTGCACTTGCACATTAGCCTGTACCTGAGCCTGTAATGCACCTGTACCTGAGCCTGTAGTACACCTGTACCTGAGCCTGTACTGCACCTGTACCTGAGCCTGTAGTACACCTGTACCATAGCCTGTAGTGCACCTGCACATGAGCCTGTACTGTACCTGAGCCTGTACCTGAGCATGTAGTACACCTGCACATGAGCCTGTACCTGAGCCTGTAGTGCACCTGCACATGAGCATGTACCTGAGCCTGTAGTGCACCTGTACCTGAGCCTGTAGTACACCTGTACCTGAGCCTGTACTGCACCTGTACCTGAGCCTGTAGTACACCTGTACCATAGCCTGTAGTGCACCTGCACATGAGCCTGTACTGTACCTGAGCCTGTACCTGAGCATGTAGTGCACCTGCACATGAGCCTGTACCTGAGCCTGTAGTACACCTGTACCTGAGCCTGTAGTACACCTGAACATAAACTTGTACTTGAGCCTGTAGTGCACCTGGACATGAGCCTGTAGTTCACCTTTACATGAGCCTAGTGCACCTGCACCTGTACATGAACCTGTAGTGTACCTTTACATGAGCCTGTACCTGAGCCTGTAGTGCACCTGCATCTTTACCTGAGCCTGTAGTGCACCTGCACATGAGCCTGTACCTGAGCCTGTAGTGCACCTGCACCTTTACCTGAGCCTGTAGTGCACCGGCACATGAGCCTGTACCTGAGCATGTAGTGCACCTGCACATGAGCCTGTACCTGAGCCTGTAGTACACCTGCACATGAGCCTGTACCTGAGTCTGTAGTGCACCTGCACCTTTACCTGAGCCTGTAGTGCAACTGCACATGAACCTTTACCTGAGCCTGTAGTGCACCTGCACTGAGCCTGTAGTACACCTGTACCTGAGCCTGTAGTGCACCTGCACATTAGCCTGTACCTGAGCCTGTAGTGCATCTGTACCTGAGCCTGTAGTACACCTGCACATTAGCCTGTAGTGCACCTGTACCTGAGCCTGTAGTGCAACAGCACATTAGCCTGTAGTACACCTGTACCTGAGCCTGTAGTGCACCTGCACATTAGCCTGTACCTGAACCTGTAGTGCACCTGTACCTGAGCCTGTAGTACACCTGTACCTGAGCCTGTACTGCACCTGTACCTGAGTCTGTAGTACACCGGTACCATAGCCTGTAGTGCACCTGCATATGAGCCTGTACTGTACCTGAGCCTTTACCTGAGCATGTAGTGCACCTGGACATTAGCCTGTAGTACACCTGTACCTGAGCCTGTAGTGCACCTGCACATGAGCCTGTACCTGAGCCTGTAGTGCATCTGTACCTGAGCCTGTAGTACACCTGCACATTAGCCTGTAGTGCACCTGTACCTGAGCCTGTAGTGCACCTGCACATTAGCCTGTAGTACACCTGTACCTGAGCCTGTAGTGCACCTGCACATTAGCCTGTACCTGAGCCTGTAGTGCACCTGTACCTGAGCCTGTAGTACACCTGTACCTGAGCCTGTACTGCACCTGTACCTGAGCCTGTAGTACACCTATACCATAGCCTGTAGTGCACCTGCATATGAGCCTGTACTGTACCTGAGCCTTTACCTGAGCATGTAGTGCACCTGCACATTAGCCTGTAGTACACCTGTACCTGAGCCTGTAGTGCACCTGCACATGAGCCTGTACCTGAGCCTGTAGTACACCTGCACATGAGCCTGTACCTGAGTCTGTAGTGCACCTGCACCTTTACCTGAGCCTGTAGTGCAACTGCACATGAACCTTTACCTGAGCCTGTAGTGCACCTGCACATGAGCCTGTAGTACACCTGTACCTGAGCCTGTAGTGCACCTGCACATTAGCCTGTACCTGAGCCTGTAGTGCATCTGTACCTGAGCCTGTAGTACACCTGCACATTAGCCTGTAGTGCACCTGTACCTGAGCCTGTAGTGCACCTGCACATTAGCCTGTACCTGAGCCTGTAGTGCACCTGTACCTGAGCCTGTAGTACACCTGTACCTGAGCCTGTACTGCACCTGTACCTGAGCCTGTAGTACACCTGTACCTGAGCCTGTAGTACACCTGTACTTGAGCCTGTAGTACACCTGCACATGAGCTTGTACCTGAGACTGTAGTGCACCTGCACATGAGCCTGTACCTGAGCCTGCAGTGCACCTGGACCTGAGCCTGTAGTGCACCTGTACCTGAGCCTGTAGTTCACCTGTACATGCGCCTGTAGTGCACCTGCACCTGTACATGAACCTGTAGTGTACCTGTACATGAGCCTGTACCTGAGCCTGTAGTGCACCTGCACCTTTACCTGAGCCTGTAGTGCACCTGCACATGAGCCTGTACCTGAGCCTGTAGTGCGCCTGCACATTTACCTGAGCCTGTAGTGCACCGGCACATGAGCCTGTACCTGAGCTTGTAGTGCATCTGCACCTTTACCTGAGCCTGTAGTGCACCTTCACATGAGCCTGTACTTGAGCCTGTAGTACACCTGTACCTGAGACTGTAGTGCACCTGCACATAAGCTTGTACCTGAGCCTGTAGTGCGCCTGCACATGAGCCTGTACCTGAGCCTGTAGTACACCTGTACCTGAGCCTGTAGTGCACTTGCACATTAGCCTGTACCTGAGCCTGTAATGCACCTGTACCTGAGCCTGTAGTACACCTGTACCTGAGCCTGTACTGCACCTGTACCTGAGCCTGTAGTACACCTGTACCATAGCCTGTAGTGCACCTGCACATGAGCCTGTACTGTACCTGAGCCTGTACCTGAGCATGTAGTACACCTGCACATGAGCCTGTACCTGAGCCTGTAGTGCACCTGCACATGAGCATGTACCTGAGCCTGTAGTGCACCTGTACCTGAGCCTGTAGTACACCTGTACCTGAGCCTGTACTGCACCTGTACCTGAGCCTGTAGTACACCTGTACTATAGCCTGTAGTGCACCTGCACATGAGCCTGTACTGTACCTGAGCCTGTACCTGAGCATGTAGTGCACCTGCACATGAGCCTGTACCTGAGCCTGTAGTACACCTGAACATAAACTTGTACTTGAGCCTGTAGTGCACCTGGACATGAGCCTGTAGTTCACCTTTACATGAGCCTAGTGCACCTGCACCTGTACATGAACCTGTAGTGTACCTTTACATGAGCCTGTACCTGAGCCTGTAGTGCACCTGCATCTTTACCTGAGCCTGTAGTGCACCTGCACATGAGCCTGTACCTGAGCCTGTAGTGCACCTGCACCTTTACCTGAGCCTGTAGTGCACCGGCACATGAGCCTGTACCTGAGCATGTAGTGCACCTGCACATGAGCCTGTACCTGAGCCTGTAGTACACCTGCACATGAGCCTGTACCTGAGTCTGTAGTGCACCTGCACCTTTACCTGAGCCTGTAGTGCAACTGCACATGAACCTTTACCTGAGCCTGTAGTGCACCTGCACTGAGCCTGTAGTACACCTGTACCTGAGCCTGTAGTGCACCTGCACATTAGCCTGTACCTGAGCCTGTAGTGCATCTGTACCTGAGCCTGTAGTACACCTGCACATTAGCCTGTAGTGCACCTGTACCTGAGCCTGTAGTGCAACAGCACATTAGCCTGTAGTACACCTGTACCTGAGCCTGTAGTGCACCTGCACATTAGCCTGTACCTGAACCTGTAGTGCACCTGTACCTGAGCCTGTAGTACACCTGTACCTGAGCCTGTACTGCACCTGTACCTGAGCCTGTAGTACACCGGTACCATAGCCTGTAGTGCAACTGCATATGAGCCTGTACTGTACCTGAGCCTTTACCTGAGCATGTAGTGCACCTGGACATTAGCCTGTAGTACACCTGTACCTGAGCCTGTAGTGCACCTGCACATTAGCCTGTACCTGAGCCTGTAGTGCATCTGTACCTGAGCCTGTAGTACACCTGCACATTAGCCTGTAGTGCACCTGTACCTGAGCCTGTAGTGCAACAGCACATTAGCCTGTAGTACACCTGTACCTGAGCCTGTAGTGCACCTGCACATTAGCCTGTACCTGAACCTGTAGTGCACCTGTACCTGAGCCTGTAGTACACCTGTACCTGAGCCTGTACTGCACCTGTACCTGAGCCTGTAGTACACCGGTACCATAGCCTGTAGTGCAACTGCATATGAGCCTGTACTGTACCTGAGCCTTTACCTGAGCATGTAGTGCACCTGGACATTAGCCTGTAGTACACCTGTACCTGAGCCTGTAGTGCACCTGCACATGAACCTTTACCTGAGCCTGTAGTGCACCTGCACTGAGCCTGTAGTACACCTGTACCTGAGCCTGTAGTGCACTTGCACATTAGCCTGTACCTGAGCCTGTAATGCACCTGTACCTGAGCCTGTAGTACACCTGTACCTGAGCCTGTACTGCACCTGTACCTGAGCCTGTAGTACACCTGTACCATAGCCTGTAGTGCACCTGCACATGAGCCTGTACTGTACCTGAGCCTGTACCTGAGCATGTAGTACACCTGCACATGAGCCTGTACCTGAGCCTGTAGTGCACCTGCACATGAGCATGTACCTGAGCCTGTAGTGCACCTGTACCTGAGCCTGTAGTACACCTGTACCTGAGCCTGTACTGCACCTGTACCTGAGCCTGTAGTACACCTGTACCATAGCCTGTAGTGCACCTGCACATGAGCCTGTACTGTACCTGAGCCTGTACCTGAGCATGTAGTGCACCTGCACATGAGCCTGTACCTGAGCCTGTAGTACACCTGTACCTGAGCCTGTAGTACACCTGAACATAAACTTGTACTTGAGCCTGTAGTGCACCTGGACATGAGCCTGTAGTTCACCTTTACATGAGCCTAGTGCACCTGCACCTGTACATGAACCTGTAGTGTACCTTTACATGAGCCTGTACCTGAGCCTGTAGTGCACCTGCATCTTTACCTGAGCCTGTAGTGCACCTGCACATGAGCCTGTACCTGAGCCTGTAGTGCACCTGCACCTTTACCTGAGCCTGTAGTGCACCGGCACATGAGCCTGTACCTGAGCATGTAGTGCACCTGCACATGAGCCTGTACCTGAGCCTGTAGTACACCTGCACCTTTACCTGAGCCTGTAGTGCAACTGCACATGAACCTTTACCTGAGCCTGTAGTGCACCTGCACTGAGCCTGTAGTACACCTGTACCTGAGCCTGTAGTGCACCTGCACATTAGCCTGTACCTGAGCCTGTACTGCACCTGTACCTGAGCCTGTAGTACACCGGTACCATAGCCTGTAGTGCACCTGCATATGAGCCTGTACTGTACCTGAGCCTTTACCTGAGCATGTAGTGCACCTGGACATTAGCCTGTAGTACACCTGTACCTGAGCCTGTAGTGCACCTGCACATGAGCCTGTACCTGAGCCTGTAGTGCATCTGTACCTGAGCCTGTAGTACACCTGCACATTAGCCTGTAGTGCACCTGTACCTGAGCCTGTAGTGCACCTGCACATTAGCCTGTAGTACACCTGTACCTGAGCCTGTAGTGCACCTGCACATTAGCCTGTACCTGAGCCTGTAGTGCACCTGTACCTGAGCCTGTAGTACACCTGTACCTGAGCCTGTACTGCACCTGTACCTGAGCCTGTAGTACACCTATACCATAGCCTGTAGTGCACCTGCATATGAGCCTGTACTGTACCTGAGCCTTTACCTGAGCATGTAGTGCACCTGCACATTAGCCTGTAGTACACCTGTACCTGAGCCTGTAGTGCACCTGCACATGAGCCTGTACCTGAGCCTGTAGTACACCTGCACATGAGCCTGTACCTGAGTCTGTAGTGCACCTGCACCTTTACCTGAGCCTGTAGTGCAACTGCACATGAACCTTTACCTGAGCCTGTAGTGCACCTGCACATGAGCCTGTAGTACACCTGTACCTGAGCCTGTAGTGCACCTGCACATTAGCCTGTACCTGAGCCTGTAGTGCATCTGTACCTGAGCCTGTAGTACACCTGCACATTAGCCTGTAGTGCACCTGTACCTGAGCCTGTAGTGCACCTGCACATTAGCCTGTACCTGAGCCTGTAGTGCACCTGTACCTGAGCCTGTAGTACACCTGTACCTGAGCCTGTACTGCACCTGTACCTGAGCCTGTAGTACACCTGTACCTGAGCCTGTAGTACACCTGTACTTGAGCCTGTAGTACACCTGCACATGAGCTTGTACCTGAGACTGTAGTGCACCTGCACATGAGCCTGTACCTGAGCCTGCAGTGCACCTGGACCTGAGCCTGTAGTGCACCTGTACCTGAGCCTGTAGTTCACCTGTACATGCGCCTGTAGTGCACCTGCACCTGTACATGAACCTGTAGTGTACCTGTACATGAGCCTGTACCTGAGCCTGTAGTGCACCTGCACCTTTACCTGAGCCTGTAGTGCACCTGCACATGAGCCTGTACCTGAGCCTGTAGTGCGCCTGCACATTTACCTGAGCCTGTAGTGCACCGGCACATGAGCCTGTACCTGAGCTTGTAGTGCATCTGCACCTTTACCTGAGCCTGTAGTGCACCTTCACATGAGCCTGTACTTGAGCCTGTAGTACACCTGTACCTGAGACTGTAGTGCACCTGCACATAAGCTTGTACCTGAGCCTGTAGTGCGCCTGCACATGAGCCTGTACCTGAGCCTGTAGTACACCTGTACCTGAGCCTGTAGTGCACTTGCACATTAGCCTGTACCTGAGCCTGTAATGCACCTGTACCTGAGCCTGTAGTACACCTGTACCTGAGCCTGTACTGCACCTGTACCTGAGCCTGTAGTACACCTGTACCATAGCCTGTAGTGCACCTGCACATGAGCCTGTACTGTACCTGAGCCTGTACCTGAGCATGTAGTACACCTGCACATGAGCCTGTACCTGAGCCTGTAGTGCACCTGCACATGAGCATGTACCTGAGCCTGTAGTGCACCTGTACCTGAGCCTGTAGTACACCTGTACCTGAGCCTGTACTGCACCTGTACCTGAGCCTGTAGTACACCTGTACTATAGCCTGTAGTGCACCTGCACATGAGCCTGTACTGTACCTGAGCCTGTACCTGAGCATGTAGTGCACCTGCACATGAGCCTGTACCTGAGCCTGTAGTACACCTGAACATAAACTTGTACTTGAGCCTGTAGTGCACCTGGACATGAGCCTGTAGTTCACCTTTACATGAGCCTAGTGCACCTGCACCTGTACATGAACCTGTAGTGTACCTTTACATGAGCCTGTACCTGAGCCTGTAGTGCACCTGCATCTTTACCTGAGCCTGTAGTGCACCTGCACATGAGCCTGTACCTGAGCCTGTAGTGCACCTGCACCTTTACCTGAGCCTGTAGTGCACCGGCACATGAGCCTGTACCTGAGCATGTAGTGCACCTGCACATGAGCCTGTACCTGAGCCTGTAGTACACCTGCACATGAGCCTGTACCTGAGCCTGTAGTGCACCTGCACCTTTACCTGAGCCTGTAGTGCAACTGCACATGAACCTTTACCTGAGCCTGTAGTGCACCTGCACTGAGCCTGTAGTACACCTGTACCTGAGCCTGTAGTGCACCTGCACATTAGCCTGTACCTGAGCCTGTAGTGCATCTGTACCTGAGCCTGTAGTACACCTGCACATTAGCCTGTAGTGCACCTGTACCTGAGCCTGTAGTGCAACAGCACATTAGCCTGTAGTACACCTGTACCTGAGCCTGTAGTGCACCTGCACATTAGCCTGTACCTGAACCTGTAGTGCACCTGTACCTGAGCCTGTAGTACACCTGTACCTGAGCCTGTACTGCACCTGTACCTGAGCCTGTAGTACACCGGTACCATAGCCTGTAGTGCAACTGCATATGAGCCTGTACTGTACCTGAGCCTTTACCTGAGCATGTAGTGCACCTGGACATTAGCCTGTAGTACACCTGTACCTGAGCCTGTAGTGCACCTGCACATGAGCCTGTACCTGAGCCTGTAGTGCATCTGTACCTGAGCCTGTAGTACACCTGCACATTAGCCTGTAGTGCACCTGTACCTGAGCCTGTAGTGCACCTGCACATTAGCCTGTAGTACACCTGTACCTGAGCCTGTAGTGCACCTGCACATTAGCCTGTACCTGAGCCTGTAGTGCACCTGTACCTGAGCCTGTAGTACACCTGTACCTGAGCCTGTACTGCACCTGTACCTGAGCCTGTAGTACACCTATACCATAGCCTGTAGTGCACCTGCATATGAGCCTGTACTGTACCTGAGCCTTTACCTGAGCATGTAGTGCACCTGCACATTAGCCTGTAGTACACCTGTACCTGAGCCTGTAGTGCACCTGCACATGAGCCTGTACCTGAGCCTGTAGTACACCTGCACATGAGCCTGTACCTGAGTCTGTAGTGCACCTGCACCTTTACCTGAGCCTGTAGTGCAACTGCACATGAACCTTTACCTGAGCCTGTAGTGCACCTGCACATGAGCCTGTAGTACACCTGTACCTGAGCCTGTAGTGCACCTGCACATTAGCCTGTACCTGAGCCTGTAGTGCACCTGTACCTGAGCCTGTAGTACACCTGTACCTGAGCCTGTACTGCACCTGTACCTGAGCCTGTAGTACACCTGTACCTGAGCCTGTAGTACACCTGTACTTGAGCCTGTAGTACACCTGCACATGAGCTTGTACCTGAGACTGTAGTGCACCTGCACATGAGCCTGTACCTGAGCCTGCAGTGCACCTGGACCTGAGCCTGTAGTGCACCTGTACCTGAGCCTGTAGTTCACCTGTACATGCGCCTGTAGTGCACCTGCACCTGTACATGAACCTGTAGTGTACCTGTACATGAGCCTGTACCTGAGCCTGTAGTGCACCTGCACCTTTACCTGAGCCTGTAGTGCACCTGCACATGAGCCTGTACCTGAGCCTGTAGTGCGCCTGCACATTTACCTGAGCCTGTAGTGCACCGGCACATGAGCCTGTACCTGAGCTTGTAGTGCATCTGCACCTTTACCTGAGCCTGTAGTGCACCTTCACATGAGCCTGTACTTGAGCCTGTAGTACACCTGTACCTGAGACTGTAGTGCACCTGCACATAAGCTTGTACCTGAGCCTGTAGTGCGCCTGCACATGAGCCTGTACCTGATCCTGTAGTGCACCTGTACCTGTACCTGAGCCTTTAGTGCACCTGCACATGAGCCTGTACCTGAGCCTGTAGTGCACCTGCACATGAGCTTGTACCTGAGATTGTAGTGCACCTGTGCATGAGCCTGAAGTACACCTGCACCTGTACCCGACCCTGTAGTGCACCTGTACCTGAGCCTGTAGTGCGCCTGAGCCTTTAGTTCACCTGTGCATTAGCCTGTAGTGCACATGCACCTGTAAATGAGCCTAAAGTGTACCTGCACCTGTACATGAGCCTGCACCTGAGCCTGTAGTGCACCTGCACCTTTAATTGAGCCTGTAGTGCACCTGCACATGAGCCTGTACCTGAGCCTGTAGTACACCTGTACCTGAGCCTGTAGCGCACCTGCACATGAGCCTGTAGTGCACCTGCACCTGTAAATGAGCCTAAAGTGTAACTGTACATGAGCCTGTACCTGAGCCTGTAGTGCACCTGCACCTTTACCTGAGCCTATAGTGCACCTGCACATGAGCCTGTACCTGAGCCTGTAGTGCACCTGCACATGAGCCTTTACCTGAGCCTGTAGTGCACCTGCACATTAGCCTGTAGTACACCTGTACCTGAGCCTGTAGTGCACCTGCACATGAGCCTATACCTGAGCCTGTAGTGCACCTGTTGCTGAGCCTGTAGTATACCTGTACCTGAGCCTGTACTGCACCTGTACCTGAGCCTGTAATACACCTGTACCATAGCCTGTAGTGCACCTGCACATGAGCCTGTACTGTACCTGAGCCTGTACCTGTGCCTGTAGTATACCTGTACCTGAGCCTGTAGTGCACCTGTACCTGAGCCTGTAGTACACCTGCACATGAGCCTGTACCTGAGACTGTAGTGCACCTGCACATGAGCCTGTAGTACACCTGTAAATGAGCCTAAAGTGTACCTGTACATGAGCCTGTACCTGAGCCTGTAGTGCACCTGCACCTTTACCTGAGCCTGTAGTGCACCTGCACATGAGCCTGTACCTGAGCCTGTAGTGCACCTGCACATGAGCCTTTACCTGAGCCTGTAGTGCACCTGCACATTAGCCTGTAGTACACCTGTACCTGAGCCTGTAGTGCACCTGCACATGAGCCTGTACCTGAGCCTGTAGTGCACCTGTACCTGAGCCTGTAGTACACCTGTACCTGAGCCTGTACTGCACCTGTACCTGAGCCTGTAATACACCTGTACTATAGCCTGCAGTGCACCTGCACATGAGCCTGTACTGTACCTGAGCCTGTACCTGTGCCTGTAGTATACCTGTACCTGAGCCTGTAGTACACCTGTACCTGAGCCTGTAGTACACCTGCACATGAGCCTGTACCTGAGCCTGTAGTTCACCTGTACATGAGCCTGTAGTGCACCTGCACCTGTACATGAACCTGTAGTGTACCTGTACATGAGCCTGTACCTGAGCCTGTAGTGCTCCTGCACCTTTACCTGAGCCTGTAGTGCACCTGCACATGAGCCTGTACCTGAGCCTGTAGTGCACCGGCACATGAGCCTGTATCTGAGCTTGTAGTGCATCTGCACCTTTACCTGAGCCTGTAGTGCACCTTCACATGAGCCTGTACTTGAGCCTGTAGTACACCTGTACCTGAGACTGTAGTGCACCTGCACATAAGCTTGTACCTGAGCCTGTAGTGCGTCTGCACATGAGCCTGTACCTGATCCTGTAGTGCACCTGTACCTGTACCTGAGCCTGTAGTGCACCTGCACATGAGCCTGTACCTGAGCCTGTAGTGCACCTGCACATGAGCTTGTACCTGAGATTGTAGTGCACCTGTGCATGAGCCTGAAGTGCACCTGCACCTGTACCCGACCCTGTAGTGCACCTGTACCTGAGCCTGTAGTGCGCCTAAGCCTTTAGTACACCTGTGCATTAGCCTGTAGTGCACCTGCACCTGTAAATAAGCCTAAAGTGTACCTGCACCTGTGCATGAGCCTGCACCTGAGCCTGTAGTGCACCTGCACCTTTAATTGAGCCTGTAGTGCACCTGCATGTGAGCCTGTACCTGAGCCTGTAGTGCACCTGCACCTTTACCTGTAGCGCACCTGCACATGAGCCGGTACCTGAGCCTGTAGTGCACCTGCACATGAGCCTGTAGTGCACCTGCACCTGTAAATGAGCCTAAAGTGTACCTGTACATGAGCCTGTACCTGAGCCTGTAGTGCACCTGCACCTTTACCTGAGTCTGTAGTGCACCTGCACATGAGCCTGTACCTGAGCATGTAGTGCACCTGCACATGAGCCTTTACCTGAGCCTGTAGTGCGCCTGTAGTACACCTGTACCTGAGCCTGTAGTGCACCTGCACATTAGCCTGTACCTGAGCCTGTAGTGCACCTGTACCTGAGCCTGTAGTGCACCTGCACATTAGCCTTTACCTGAGCCTGTAGTGCACCTGCACATTAGCCTGTAGTACACCTGTACCTGAGCCTGTAGTGCACCTGCACATTAGCCTGTACCTGAGCCTGTAGTGCACCTGTACCTGAGCCTGTACTGCACCTGTACCTGAGCCTGTACTGCATCTGTACCATAGCCTGTAGTGCACCTGCACATGAGCCTGTACTGTACCTGAGCCTGTACCTGTGCCTGTAGTATACCTGTACCTGAGCCTGTAGTACACCTGCACATGAGCCTGTACCTGAGACTGTAGTGCACCTGCACATGAGCCTGTACCTGAGACTGTAGTGCACCTGCACATGAGCCTGTACCTGTGCTTGTAGTATACCTGTACCTGAGCCTGTAGTACACCTACACATGAGCCTGTACCTGAGCCTATAGTGCACCTGCACATGAGCCTGTACCTGAGCCTGCAGTGCACCTGTACCTGAGCCTGTAGTTCACCTGTACATAAACCTGTAGTGTACCTGTACATTAGCCTGTACCTGAGCCTGTAGTGCACCTGCACCTTTACCTGAGCCTGTAGTGCACCTGCACATGAGCCTGTACCTGAGCCTGTAGTGCACCTGCACCTTTACCTGAGCCTGTAGTGCACCTTCACATGAGCCTGTACTTGAGCCTATAGTACACCTGTACCTGAGACTGTAGTGCACCTGCACATAAGCCTGTACCTGAGCCTGTAGTGCGCCTGCACATGAGCCTGTACCTGATCCTGCAGTGCACCTGTACCTGTACCTGAGCCTTTAGTGCACCTGCACATGAGCCTGTACCTGAGCCTGTAGTGCACCTGCACATGAGCTTGTACCTGAGATTGTAATGCACCTGTGCATGAGCCTGAAGTGCACCTGCACCTGTACCCAACCCTGTAGTGCACCTGTACCTGAGCCTGTAGTGCACCTGTGCCTGAGCCTGTAGTACACCTGTGCATTAGCCTGTATTGCACCTGTGCATGAGCCTGTAGTGTACATGAGCCTGTGGTGCACCTGCACATGAGCCTGTACCTGAGCCTGTAATACACCTGTACCTGAGCCTGTACCTGAGCCTGTAGTGCACCTGCACATGAGTCTGCACCTGAGACTGTAGTGCACCTGTACCCGAGCCTGTACCTGAGCCTGTAGTGCACCTGTACCTGAGCCTGTAGTGCATATGCACTTGAGCCTGTACCTGAGACTGTAGTTCACCTGTACCTGAGACTGTAGTGCACCTACACATGAGCCTGTACCTGAGCCTGTAGTGCACCTGTACATGAGCCTGTACCTGAGCCTGTAGTGCACCTACACATGAGCCTGTACCTGAGTCTGTAGTGCACTTACACATGAGCCTGTACCTGAGTCTGTAGTGTACCTACACCTGTACATGAGACTGTACCTGAGCCTGTAGTGCACCTGCACATGAGCCTGTACCTGAGACTGTAGTGCACCTGCACATGAGCTTGTACCTGAGACTGTAGTTCACCTGTACCTGAGCCTGTAGTGCACCTGCACATGAGCCTGTACCTGAGCTTGTAGTGCACCTGCACATGAGCCTGCACCTGAGACTGTAGTGCACCTGCACATGAGCCTGCACCTGAGACTGTAGTGTACCTGCACATGAGCTTGTACCTAAACCTGTAGTGCACCTGTACCTGAGCTTGTACCTGAGCCTGTACCTGAGCCTGTACCTGAGCCTGTAGTTCACCTGTACATGAGCCTGTACCTGAGACTGTAGTGCACCTGCACATGAGCCTGCACCTGAGACTATAGTGTACCTGCACATGAGCCTGTACCTAAACCTGTAGTGCACCTGTACCTGAGCTTGTACCTGAGCCTGTACCTGAGCCTGTAGTTCACCTGTACCTGAGCCTGTAGTTCACCTGTACATGAGCCTGTACCTGAAACTGTAGTGCACCTGCACATGAGCCTGCACCTGAGACTGTAGTTCACCTGTACCTGAGCCTGTAGTGCACCTGTACATGAGCCTGTATTGCACCTGTACCTGAGCCTGTAGTGCACCTGTACACGAGTCTGTACCTGAGCCTGTAGTGCACCTGTACCTGAGCCTGTATCTGAGACTGTAGTTCACCTGTACTTGAGCCTGTAGTGCACCTGTACCTGAGACTGTAGTTCACCTGTACCTGAGCCTGTAGTGCACCTGCACATGAGCCTGTACCTGAGACTGTAGTTCACCTGTACCTGAGCCTGTAGTGCATCTGCACATGAGCCTGTACCTGAGCCTCTAGTGTACCTGCACATGGGCCTGTACCTGAGACTGTAGTTCACCTGTACCTGAGCCTGTAGTGCACCTGCACATGAGCCTGTAGTGCACCTGTACATGAGCCTGTACCTTAGCCTGTAGTGCACCTGCACATAAGACTGTACTGCACCTGCACCTGTACATGAACCTGTAGTGTACCTGTACATGAGCTTGTACCTGAGCCTGTAGTGCACCTGCACCTTTACCTGAGCCTGTAGTGCACCTGTACATTAGCCTATACCTGAGCCTGTAGTGCACCTGTACATGGGCCTGTACCTGAGCCTGTAGTGCACCTGCATATGAGCCTGTACCTGAGCCTGTAGTGCACCTGCACATGAGCATGTATCTGAGCCTGTAGTGCACCTGCACATGAGCCTGTACCTGAGCCTGTAAGTGCACCTGCACATGAGCCTGTACCTGAGCCTGTAGTGCACCTGCACATGAGCCTGCACCTGAGCTTGTAGTGCACCTGCACATGAGCCTGTACCTGAGACTGTAGTGCACCTGCACATCAGCCTGTATCTGAGCCTGTAGTGCACCTGCACATGAGCCTGTACCTGAGCCTGTAGTGCATTTGCACATGAGCCTGTACCTGAGCCTGTAGTGCACCTGCACATGGGCCTGTACCTGAGCCTGTAGTGCACCTGTACATGGGCCTGTACCTGATCCTGTAGTGCCCCTGCCCATGAGCCTGTACCAGAGCCTGTAGTGCTCCTGCACATGAGCCTGTACCTGAGACTGTAGTCCACCTGTACCTGAGACTGTAGTACACCTAATGTATGTACTTCCTACTAATCCACACTGATACTGTAGTATAGGTTGTGTACTTCCTACTAATTCACACTGATACTGTAGTATAGGTTGTGTATTTCATACTAATTCACACTGATAATGTAGTATAGGTTGTGTACTTCCTACTAATTCACACTGATACTGTAGTATAGGTTGTGTACTTCTTACTAATTCACACTGATACTTTAGTATAGGTTGTGTACTTCCTACTAATTCACACTGATACTGTAGTATAGGTTGTGTACTTCCTACTGATACACACTGATACTGTAGTATAGGTTGTGCACTTACAACTAATTCACACTGATACTGTAGTATAGGTTGTGTACTTCCTACTAATTCACACTGATACTGTAGTATAGGTTGTGTACTTCCTACTAAATCACATTGATATTGTAGTATAGGTTGTGTACTTCCTACTAATTCACACTGATATTGTAGTATAGGTTGTGTACTTCCTACTAATTCACACTGATACTGTAGTATAGGTTATGCACTTCCTACTAATTCACACTGATACTGTAGTATAGGTTGTGTACTTCCTACTAATTCACACTGATACTGTAGTATAGGTTGTGTACTTCCTACTAATACACACTGATACTGTAGTATAGGTTGTGCACTTACAACTAATTCACACTGATACTGTAGTATAGGTTGTGTACTTCCTACTAATTCACACTGATACTGTAGTATAGGTTGTGTACTTCCTACTAAATCACATTGATATTGTAGTATAGGTTGTGTACTTCCTACTAATTCACACTGATATTGTAGTATAGGTTGTGTACTTCCTACTAATTCACACTGATACTGTAGTATAGGTTATGCACTTCCTACTAATTCACACTGATACTGTAGTATAGGTTGTGCACTTCCTACTAATTCACACTGATACTGTAGTATAGGTTGTGCACTTCCTACTAATTCACACTGATACTGTAATACAGCAGTCTCAGATTTATTAGTGGAGTTGCACCTTTGTGTCCATAAAATGCTGCTTTATTCAGGATGGGGACTTTTTTAAAAATCTGAACAAATTTTGAATTTCCTCTTTTTTAAAAAAAAGAAACAAGTTGAATAAAATATCCCTTTAATGTTGGGCAAAATAGAGATATAGTTTCATAGTTCTCCAATATTTACTACTCTAAACTGGTTGTCTAATAGGTTAAAAACTGCCATTTCCATATCAAACATGTGATGTGTGTTTGGAATTGTGCAGATCAAGCACTGCAGGGTAATGATTCCTGTTGAACTGAGTGACTTTTATTCATTGTACAAATTCCTTGATTTAAATTGACTTTTTGGACGGTGCTATAGTAGTGCAGCCTGGTGTTTTATATTTTTGTTTATTTCTCTGTGTACAAAATAAACTGTTCATGATCAGTGTAACAGGTTAGTATACAAAGGAACATTTTTAATTTTGCATTTAAAAAATGGTAAAGAATAGATACTAAAATACACCATTCTTATTACACTTTCTTATAGGCGATCTATTGTACAGCTTTTTTTCACAAGTGCAAGTTTTCTCATATTTATTAAATCTTTTTTTGTTTTCAACCAACCTCTCAACAAGATGTTCTGATTTTAACTTTTTTGAAGGTTTGAACATTGCTCATTACCTTTTTATTAGGCACGGGGAAAAAACACCAGGCAATTTCCAAAAACTGTTATAAGACAATGTATGTGACTCTAATCTGAAATTAGAATTGCAACAGTTCATAAGGCACATTAATTAAGACCTGCCAGATTTAAGGAGCGTAACAGACTGATGGGTTTGTTAGCATTTTTATATGTGCTCTGTATTTGAGAACAGTCTCACAAATTGATTTTTTGTTTGATTGGTGTAAGTTTAAATATAAAATACTTTAAATTAACAGTGTGCTTTAGAAATTGTTTATTAGAATATTGTAAATATATAAAGTCTGGTATGTTCTGCTAATATTACTATGTTAACAGTTTATTTATTGTTACTTTTATATTTGTCTGTTCCTAAAGCACATAGCCCATGGAGCAAAAACTAAATTTATGCTTATCTGATAAATTGATTTCTTCTATGGTAAGACGAGTGCACGGATTCATCCTTTACTTGTGGGATATTATCCTTCCCTACAGGAAGTGGCAAAGAGCACCACAGCAGAGCTGTCTATTTAGCTCCTCCCTTAGCTCCACCCCCCAGTCATTCGACCGAAGGTACAGGAAGGAAAAGGAGAAACTACAAGGTGCAGAGTAGTGATGTCGCAAACTTAAAATTTTCCGTTCGCGAACCGCGAACGTCCGCGACTGTTTGCGAACGGGTGTACCGGGCGAACCGCCATTGACTTCAATAGGCAGGCAAATTTTAAAACCCACAGGGACTCTTTCTGGCCACAATAGTGATGGAAAAGTTGTTTCAAGGGTACTAACACCTGGACTGTGGCATGCCGGAGGGGGATCCATGGCAAAACTCCCACGTAAAATTACATAGTTGATGCAGAGTCTGGTTTTAATCCATAAAGGGCATAAATCATCTAACATTCCTAAATTGTTTGGGATAACGTGCTTTAAAACATCAGGTATGATGTTGTATCGATCAGGTAGTGTAAGGGTTACGCCCGCTTCACAGTGACAGACCAAACTCCCCGTTTAACACACCGCAAACAACCACAAACAGTGCATTTGCACAACCGCAAACTCCCCATTTGCACAAGGTTGGATACCAAGCTAGCCATGTCCCGTTCCTTGTCCTCACTGTTGTCATTGAAGGTCTCTTCCTCCACCCAGCCACGTACAACACCAAGTGTCCCCGAAAGGTGACAACAAGCCCCCTGGGACGCCTGCTGTGTTTGGTCTTCCACCTCCTCAAAGCCACCTTCCTCCTCTGACTCCTCTTCTTCAGACTCCTCTCTCTGCGTTGCCTCTCTCTGCATTATTATAAGGTGTGTTAAGTAGTACTATTCTTATCAGTTTAATCCCTGTTCCGTCCCCTATCAGGGGACATATATATTGCATGGATTTTAGGAACCGGGAGATGGAAAAAGATGCTTGGTCGGTCCTCCTACTTCAAATTTAGGGCACTGCGCGTGCAATCGTGGCCGGACTTTTAGCCGACGGACATTTGGTCGACGGACATTTGGCCGAAACACAAGTGGCTGTCAGATAACAGTCCGGCCACGAGATAGATAGATACATAGATTAGATAGATAGATCAATAGATGCAATAGATACATTTGATAGATACTATAGATAGATAGATTTGATAGATAGATAGATTTGATAGATATATAATTTCCCAGACAGAGAATTACAAGACGCGCGGTCTGGGACCCATGGTAAGGTTCCCAGAGGCAGTTGCGGCGCCAGGGGACGTGTATATGGCATGGATTTTAGGAACTGGGAGATGGAAAAAGATGCTTGGTCGGTCCTCCTACTTCAAATTTGGGGCACTGCGCGTGCAATCTAATGTGCCACCAGATAGCAGTGGTGTGTTAAGTAGTACTATTCTGATCAGTTTAATCCCTGTTACGTCCCCTATCAGAGGACGTGTATATGGCATGAATTTTATGAACCGGGAGATGGAAAAAGATGCTTGGTCGGTCCTCCTACTTCAAATTTGGGGCACTGCGCGTGCAATCTACTGTGCCACCAGATAAGAGTGGTGTGTTAAGTAGTACTATTCTGATCAGTTTAATACCTGTTACGCCCCCTATCAGGGGACGTGTATATGGCATGGATTTTAGGAACCGGGAGATGGAAAAAGATGCTTGGTCGGTCCTCCTACTTCAAATTTGGGGCACTGCGCGTGCAATCGTGGACGGACTTTTAGCCGACGGACATTTGGCAGATGGACATTTGGCCGAAACACAAATGGCTGTCACAAAACAGTCCGGCCACAAGATAGATAGATTTGATAGATAGATACATAGATTAGATCGATAGATCAATAGATGCAATATACATTTGATAGATACGATAGATAGATCGATTTGATAGATAAATAGATAGATTTGATAGATAGATAGATAATTTCCCAGACAGAGAATTACAAGATGTGCGGTCTTTGACCCATGGTAAGGTTCCCAGAGGCAGTTGCGGCGCCAGGGGACATGTATATGGCATGGATTTTAGGAACCGGGAGATGGAAAAAGATGCTTGGTCGCTCCTCCTACTTCAAATTTGGGGCACTGCACGTGCAATCTACTGTGCCACCAGATAAGAGTGGTGTGTTAAGTAGTACTATTCTGATCAGTTTAATACCTGTTACGCCCCCTATCAGGGGACGTGTATATGGCATGGATTTTAGGAACCGGGAGATGGAAAAAGATGCTTGGTCGGTCCTCCTACTTCAAATTTGGGGCACTGCGCGTGCAATCTACTGTGCCACCAGATATGAGTGGTGTGTTAAGTAGTACTATTCTGATCAGTTTAATCCCTGTTACGTCCCCTATCAGGGGACGTGTATATGGCATGGATTTTATGAACCGGGAGATGGAAAAAGATGCTTGGTCGGTCCTCCTACTTCAAATTTGGGGCACTGCGCGTGCAATCTAATGTGCCACCAGATAGCAGTGGTGTGTTAAGTAGTACTATTCCTATCAGTTTAATCCCTGTTAAGTGCCTTTTTTTTTTTGGTTTGGTTTTTGAAGCCACAGTGCAGCACCAGAGGCTAGAAAAATTTGGCATGTACACATCCCTGAAAAATTAGGTATTGTTGCAGCCGCTGCTGTAGCAGTGGCCAGAAAAATTGATGTTTGTTTCCCAGGCAGAAAGTGCCCTAAAACATTGCAGCTTGAACCCTAGTTGGTGGCGGATAAGTCACGCAAGTCATCCGGCATTCGCAGATAAAATACAGCAGCGTGTGGACCATTTTTAGCCCAAGGCAGTTCATCTCATCAGGCCTTTTTTACTCAAATGTAATGCCCAATGTCAGTCCCTTCGGGATCCATCCCTCATTCATCTTAATAAAGGTGAGGTAATCTAGACTTTTTTGACCTAGGCGACTTCTCTTCTCAGTGACAATACCTCCTGCTGCACTGAAGGTCCTTTCTGACAGGACACTTGAAGTGGGGCAGGCCAGAAGTTCTATTGCAAATTGGGATAGCTCAGGCCACAGGTCAAGCCTGCACTCCCAGTAGTCAAGGGGTTCATCGCTCCTCAGATTGTCGAGATCTGCAGTTAAGGCGAGGTAGTCTGCTACCTGTCGGTCGAGTCGTTCTCTAAGGGTGGACCCCGAAGGGCTGTGGCGATGCATAGAAGTTAAAAAGCTCTGCATGTCCTCCATCAACAACATGTCTGTAAAGCGTCCTGTCCTTGCCGGCATGGTCATGGGAGTCGGAGGATTACTTTCACCTCTTCCCCTGTTAGATTCTTGTTGTGCTGTGACATCACCCTTATACGCTGTGTAAAGCATACTTTTTAATTTATTTTGGAACTGCTGCATCCTTTCCGACTTGTGGTAATTCGGTAACATTTCAGGCACTTTATGCTTATACCGGGGGTCTAGTAGCGTGGACACCCAGTACAGGTCGTTCTCCTTCAGCTTTTTTATACGAGGGTCCCTCAACAGGCACGACAGCATGAAAGACCCTATTTGCACAAGGTTGGATGCCGAGCTACTCATGTCCCGTTCCTCGTCCTCAGTGATCTCACTGAAGGTATCTTCTTCCCCCCAGCCACGTACAACACCACGGGTACCAGATAGGTGACAACGAGCACCCTGGGATGCCTGTTGTGGTTTTTCTTCTTCCTCCTCCTCCTCCTCAAAGCCACATTCCTCCTCTGACTCCTCTTCCTCACAATCCTCTTCCAGCATTGCCGCTGGTCCAGCAAGCGATGCTGATAAGGCTGTTTCTGGTGGTGATGGTGACCACAACTCTTCCTCTTCACGCTCATCTACGGCCTGATCCAGCACTCTTCGCAGGGCACGCTCCAGGAAGAAAACTAATGGTATGATGTTGCTGATGGTGCCTTCAGTGCAACTGACTAGGTTTGTCACCTCCTCAAAAGGATGCATGAGCCTACAGGCATTGCCCATGAGCGCCCAGTAACGTGGCAAAACAATTCCCAGCTCTGCAGAGGCTGTCCTAGCACCCCGGTCATACAAATACTCGTTAACAGCTTTTTCTTGTTGGAGCAGGCGGTCGAACATTAGGAGTGTTGAATTCCAACGTGTCGGGCTGTCGCAAATCAAGCGCCTCACTGGCATGTTGTTTCGCCGCTGGATATCGGAAAAGTGCACCATGGCCATGTAGGAACGCCTCAAATGGCCACACACCTTCCTGGCCTGCTTCAGGACGTCCTGTAAGCCTGGGTACTTATGCACAAAGCATTGTACGATCAGATTACACACATGTGCCATGCACGGCACATGTGTCAACTTTCCCAATTTCAATGTCGCCACCAAATTACTTCCGTTGTCAGAAACAACTTTGCCGATCTCCAGTTGGTGCGGAGTCAGCCACTGATCCACCTGTGCGTTCAGGGCGGACAGGAGTGCTGGTCCGGTGTGACTCTCTGCTTTCAGGCAAGTCAACCCCAAGACGGCATGACACTGCCTTATCCGGGATATGGAATAGTACCTGCGGAGCTGGGGGGGTGCCGTTGATGTGGAGCAAGACGCAGCAGCAGAAGAGGACTCAGCCGAGGAGGTTATGAAAGAGGATGGAGTAGGAGGAGTAGAGGAGGTGGCAGCAGGCCTGCCTGCCAGTCGTGGCGGTGTCACCAACTCCTCCTCTGCAGAGCCACGCATTCCATGCTTGGCAGCCATCAGCAGGTTTACCCAATGCGCAGTGTAGGTGATATACCTGCCCTGACCATGCTTTGCAGACCAGCTATCAGTGGTCATATGGACCCTTGCCCCAACACTGTGTGCCAGACATGCCATTACTTCCTTTCGCACAATAGAGTACAGGTTGGGGATTGCCTTTTGTGCAAAGAAATTTTGGCCGGGTACCTTCCACTGAGGTGTCCCAATAGCTACCAATTTTTTTTTAACGCCTCAGACTCCACCAGCTTGTATGGTAAAAGCTGGTGGGCTAACAGTTCAGACAAGCCAGCTGTCAGACGCTGGGCAAGGGGGTGACTTTGTGACATTGGCTTCTTACGCTCAAACATGTCCTTGACAGACACCTGACTGTGGGCAGATGAGCAGGAACTGCTCCGGAAGAGAGACGGAGTGGCGGATGGTTGAGAGGGGGCAAGGAGGACAGCAGTGGTTGACGTGGCTGAAGATGCTGGACCAGGAGGAGGATGGCGGCTTTGAGTTTGTGTGCTGCTTCTACTCATGTGTTGATCCCATAGGCTTTTGTGATGTGCGATCATGTGCCTTCGCAAAGCAGTTGTACCTAGGTGGGTGTTGGACTTCCCATGACTCAGTTTCTTTGGGCACAGGTTGCAAATGGCATCGCTGTTGTCAGAGGCAGACACACAAAAAAAATGCCACACTGCTGAGCTCTGCAATGATGGCATTCTGGTGGTGGCAACAGCATGCGTTGATTGGCGTGCTGTTTGGATGACCCCGGGTGCCGATGCATGCTGTCTGACTGTGCCACTAGCTTCCAACTCGTCCTCTCTGTCTCCCCATCTGAACTTTCCCCCTGTTCTTCTCTTCTAGCGGGCACCCACGTGACATCCACGGATGCATCGTCATCATCAACCGCTTCACTTGTATATGACAAATCAACAAAGGAAGCAGCAGCGGGTACAACATCATCATCATCATCACACCGTATGTCCATGTCTGTAATGCTCCCTGAGATATATCACTGTTATCTACATCCTCTGTCAATGATGGTTGCGCATCACTCATTTCTTCCAACTGATGTGTAAAAAACTCCTCTGACAGATCAAGTGAAGCGGCTGTGGTGCTAGTGTTGGTGGTGGCGGCAGGCGGGCGAGTGGTAACTTGAGAGGTGCCCGAAGATAAGCTGGAGGAGGATGGTGCGTCAAGGTTCGGAGCGGAAGCTATAGAAGATTGAGTGTCCTGTGTTATAAAGTCAACTATGTCCTCCTCAGAACTTTTCAAGTTCATGGGACGTGGCCTCTGAACACTGGGCATTATTCTAGTGCCAAAGGGAATCACAGTACCACAACCACGACGGCACCTGCGGGGTGGCCTGCCTCTGCCTGTCATTTTTTTTTAAATGTACACTTACACTACTATTAAACAAGATATGAGTGGTGCCACTGGGCAAGTGGGCCCAGTATAAGCTGTGAGCCTGACACAAAAAAGCAGACTGATGTTTCACAGTCCAAAAAGTTTTTTTTTTTTTTAAATGTACACTTACACTACTATTAAATAAGATATGAGTGGTGGCTCAGGGCAAGTGGGCACAGTATACGCTATGAGTCTGACACAAAAAAAGCAGACTGATGTTTCACAGTCCAAAAAGTTTTTATTTTTTTAAATGTACACTTACACTACTATTAAACAAGATATGAGTGGTGGCACTGGGCAAGTGGGCCCAGTATAAGCTGTGAGCCTGAAACAAAAAAGCAGACTGATGTTTCACAGACAAAGTCCAAAACGTTTTTTTGTTTTTAAATGTACACTTACACTACTATTAAACAAGATATGAGTGGTGGCTCAGGGCAAGTGGGCACAGTATACGCTGTGAGTCTGACACAAAAAAAGCAGACTGATGTTTCACAGTCCAAAAAGTTTTTATTTTTTTAAATGTACACTTACACTACTATTAAACAAGATATGAATGGTGGCACTGGGCGAGTGGGCCCAGTATAAGCTGTGAGCCTGAAACAAAAAAGCAGACTGATGTTTCACAGTCCAAAAAGATTTTTTATTTTTTTTAAATGTACACTTACACTACTATTAAACAAGATATGAGTGGTGGCACTGGGCAAGTGGGCCCAGTATAAGCTGTGAGCCTGAAACAAAAAAGCAGACTGATGTTTCACAGTCCAAAAAGTTTTTTTTTTTTTTAAATGTACACTTACACTACTATTAAACAAGATATGAGCGGTGGCACTGGGTAAGTGGGCCCAGTATAAGCTGTGAGCCTGAAACAAAAAAAGCAGACTGAGGTTTCACAGTCCAAAAAGTTTTTTTTTTTTAAATGTACACTTACACTACTATTAAACAAGATATGAGTGGTGGCACTGGGCAAGTGGGCACAGTATACGCTGTGAGCCTGGCACACACGCTGGCAGGCAGGTAACTGCAATTAGATTACACAAGCAGACTGATGTTTCACAGTCAAAAAAGTTTTTTTTTTAAATTTACACTACTGTTACACCAGATATGAGTGGGGGCACTGGGCAAGTGGGCACAGTATACGCTGTCAGCCTGGCACACATGCTGGCAGGCAGGCAACTGCAATTAGATTACACAAGCAGACTGATGTTTCACAGTCGAAAAAGTTTTTGTTTTTTTTAAATTTACACTACTGTTACACCAGATATGAGTGGTGGCACTGGGCAAGTGGGCCTGGCACACACGCTGGCAGGCAGGCAACTGCAATTAGATTACACTAGCAGACTGATGTTTCACAGTCAAAAAAGTTTTTTTTTTTATGAGTAGTGGCACTGGGCAAGTGGGCCTGGCACACACGCTGGCAGACAGGAAACTGCAATTAGATTACACAAGCAGACTGATGTTTCACAGTCAAAAAAGTTTTTTTTTTTTTAAATTTACACTACTGTTACACCAGATATGAGTGGGGGCACTGGGCAAGTGGGCACAGTATACGCTGTGAGCCTGGCACACACGCTGGCAGGCAACTGCAATTAGATTACACTAGCAGACTGATGTTTCACAGTGAAAAAAGTTTAATTTTTTTAAAATTAACACTACTGTTACACCAGAAATGAGTGGTGGCACTGGGCAAGTGGGCCTGGCACACACGCTGGCAGGCAGGCAACTGCAATTAGATTACACAAGCAGACTGATGTTTCACAGTCAAAAAAGTTTTATTTTTTTAAATTTACACTACTGTTACACCAGATATGAGTGGTGGCACTGGGCAAGTGGGCCTGGCACACACGCTGGCAGGCAGGCAACTGCAATTAGATTACACAAGCAGACTGATGTTTCACAGTCAAAAAAGTTTTTTTTTTTTAAATTTGCACTACTTTTACACCAGATATAAGTGGTGAGGCACTGGGCAAGTGGGTCTGGCACACACGCTGGCAGGCAGGCAACTGCAATTAGATTACACTAGCAGACTGATGTTTCACAGTCAAAAAAGTTTTTTTTTTAAATTTACACTACTGTTACACCAGATATGAGTGGTGTGGCACTGGGCAAGTGGGTCTGGCACACACGCTGGCAACTGCAATTAGATTACACTAGCAGACTGATGTTTCACAGTCAAAAAAGTTTTTTTTTTAAATTTACACTACTGTTACACCAGATATGAGTGGTGTGGCACTGGGCAAGTGGGCCTGGCACAAACGCTGGCAGGCAGGCAACTGCAATTAGATTACACAAGCAGACTGATGTTTCACAGTCAAAAAAGTTTTTTTTTTTAAATTTACACTACTGTTACACCAGATATGAGTGGTGGCACTGGGCAAGTGGGCCCAGTATAAGCTGTGAGCCTGAAACAAAAAAGCAGACTGATGTTTCACAGTCCAAAAAGTTTTTTTTTTTAAATGTACACTTACACTACTATTAAACAAGATATAAGTGGTGGCACTGGGCAAGTGGGCACAGTATACGCTGTGAGCCTGGCACACACGCTGGCAGGCAGGTAACTGCAATTAGATTACACAAGCAGACTGATGTTTCACAGTCAAAAAAGTTTTTTTTTTAAATTTACACTACTGTTACACCAGATATGAGTGGGGGCACTGGGCAAGTGGGCACAGTATACGCTGTGAGCCTGGCACATACGCTGGCAGGCAGGCAACTGCAATTAGATTACACAAGCAGACTGATGTTTCACAGTCGAAAAAGTTTTTTTTTTTTTTTAATTTACACTACTGTTACACCAGATATGAGTGGTGGCACTGGGCAAGTGGGCCTGGCACACACGCTGGCAGGCAGGCAACTGCAATTAGATTACACTAGCAGACTGATGTTTCAAAGTCAAAAAAGTTTTTTTTTTTATGAGTAGTGGCACTGGGCAAGTGGGCCTGGCACACACGCTGGCAGACAGGAAACTGCAATTAGATTACACAAGCAGACTGATGTTTCACAGTCAAAAAAGTTTTTTTTTTAAATTTACACTACTGTTACACCAGATATGAGTGGGGGCACTGGGCAAGTGGGCACAGTATACGCTGTGAGCCTGGCACACACACTGGCAGGCAACTGCAATTAGATTACACTAGCAGACTGATGTTTCACAGTGAAAAAAGTTTTATTTTTTTTAAATTAACACTACTGTTACACCAGATATGAGTTTTGGCACTGGGCAAGTGGGCCTGGCACGCACGCTGGCAGGCAGGCAACTGCAATTAGATTACACTAGCAGACTGATGTTTCACAGTCAAAAAAGTTTTTTTTTTTTAAATTTACACTACTGTTACACCAGATATGAGTGGTGGCACTGGGCAAGTGGGCTTGGCACACACGCTGGCAGGCAGGCAACTGCAATTAGATTACACAAGCAGACTGATGTTTCACAGTCAAAAAAGTTTTATTTTTTTTAATTTACACTACTGTTACACCAGATATGAGTGGTGGCACTGGGCAAGTGGGCCTGGCACACACGCTGGCAGGCAGGTAACTGCAATTAGATTACACTAACAGACTGATGTTTCACAGTCAAAAATTTTTTTTTTTTAAATTTACACTACTGTTACACCAGATATGAGTGGTGTGGCACTGGGCAAGTGGGTCTGGCACACACACTGGCAGGCAGGCAACTGCAATTAGATTACATTAGCAGACTGATGTTTCACAGTCAAAAAAGTTTTTTTTTTAAAATTTACACTACTGTTACACCAGATATGAGTGGTGTGGCACTGGGCAAGTGGGTCTGGCACACACGCTGGCAGGCAGGCAACTGCAATTAGATTACACTAGCAGACTGAGGTTTCACAGTCAAAAAAGTTTTTTTTTTTTAATTTACACTACTGTTACACCAGATATGAGTTGTGGCACTGGGCAAGTGGGCCTGGCACACACGCTGGCAGGCAGGCAACTGCAATTAAATTACACAAGCAGACTGATGTTTCACAGTCAAAAAAGTTTTTTTTTTTAATTTACACTACTGTTACACCAGATATGAGTGGTGGCACTGGGCAAGTGGGCCTAGCACACACGCTGGCAGGCAGGCAACTGCAATTAGATTACACTAGCAGACTGATGTTTCACAGTCAAAAAAGTTTTGTTTTTTTTAAATTTACACTACTGTTACACCAGATATGAGTGGTGTTGCACTGGGCAAGTGGGTCTGGCACACACGTTGGCAGGAAGGGAACTGCAATTAGATTACACTAGCAGACTGATGTTTCACAGTCAAAAAAGTTTTTTTTTTTTAAATTTACACTACTGTTACACCAGATATGAGTGGTGTGGCACTGGGAAAGTGGGCCTGGCACACACGCTGGCAGGCAGGCAACTGCAATTAGATTACACTAGCAGACTGATGTTTCACAGTCAAAAAAAGTTTTTTTTTTTAAATTTACACTACTGTTACACCAGATATGAGTGGTGGCACTGGGCAAGTGGCTTGGCAGGCAGGCAACTGCAATTAGATTACACAGGGAAAAAAAAAATTATGTTCTAGCCCTAAAAAGGGCTTTTTGGGGTGCTGTGCTTACAGCAGAGATCAGATGAGTCCTTCAGGACTGTAGTGGACACTGAATACACTAGCCTAGCTATCAATTCCCCTATTAAATCACCAGCAGCTACACTGTCCCTCCTCTCACTAACAATGCAGCTTCTGAATGAATCTAAAATGGCTGCTGTTCAGGAGCTGGGAGGGTCTGGGAGGGAGGGTCTGCTGCTGATTGGCTGGAATGTGTCTGCAGACTGTGAGATACAGGGTCAAAGTTTACTCAATGATGACAAATAGGGGGCGGATCGAACATCGCATATGTTCACCCGCAGCGGCGAACACGAACATGCTATGTTCACCGGGAACTATTCGCCGGCGAACTATTTGCGACATCACTAGTGCAGAGGTGACTGAGTTTAAATAAAAAAATACAATCTTTCTTAAAATGACAGGGCGGGCCGTGGACTCGTCTTACCATAGAAGAAATCAATTTATCAGGTAAGCATAAATTTAGTTTTCTTCTATAAAGGTAAGACGAGTCCACGGATTCATCCTTTACTTGTGGGATACAATACCAAAGCTACAGGACACGGATGAATGGGAGGGACAAGACAGATGGTTAAACAGAAGGCACCACTGCTTGAAGAACTTTTCCCCCAAAAATAGCCTCCGAAGAAGTAAAGGTATCAAATTTGTAAAATTTGGAAAAGGTATGAAGCGAAGACCAAGTTGCAGCCTTACAAATCTGTTCAACAGAAGCATCATTTTTAAAAGCCCATGTGGAAGCCACCGCTCTAGTAGAGTGAGCTGTAATTCTTTCAGGAGGTTGCTGTCCAGCAGTCTCGTATGCCAAACGGATGATGCTTTTCAGCCAAAAGGCAAGAGAGGTAGCCGTAGCTTTTTGACCTCTACGTCTTCCAGAATAGACAATAAACAAAGAAGATGTTTGACGGAAATCTTTGGTCGCTTGCAAGTAAAACTTTAAAGCACGAACCACGTCCAAGTTGTGCAACAGACGCTCCTTCTTAGAGGAAGGATTATGACACAGAGAAGAAACAACAATTTCCTGATTAATATTCCTATTAGTAACAACCTTAGGAAGGAATCCAGGTTTGGTACGCAAAACCACCTTATCAGCATGGAAAACAAGATAAGGCGAGTCGCATTGCAATGCAGATAGTTCAGAAACTCTTTGAGCCGAAGAGATAGCAACTAAAAACAGAACTTTCCAAGATAGAAGCTTAATATATATCGAATGCATAGGTTGAAACGGAACCCCTTGAAGAACCTTAAGAACTAAATTCAAACTCCATGGCGGAGCAACAGGTTTAAACACAGGCTTGATTCTAACTAAAGCCTGACAGAACGACTGAACGTCTGGAACATCTGCCAGACGTTTGTGCAGTGGAATTGATAAAGCAGATATCTGTCCCTTTAAGGAACTAGCTGATAACCCCTTCTACAATCCTTCTTGGAGAAAGGACAAAATTCTAGGAATCCTGATCTTACTCCATGAGTAGCCTTTGGATTCGCACCAATAAAGATATTTACCCCATATCTTATGATAAATTTTCCTGGTGACAGGTTTTCGAGTCTGAATCAAGGTATCTTTGACCGACTCAGAGAACCCCCGCTTGGATAAGATCAAGCGTTCAATCTCCAAGCAGTAATTAGCAGAGAATGTACAAAAACAAGAGGAGACAGATGCGCCACATGGCCCAATATTGTTTGATCCAAAACAGATTGATATGCATATAAGGAGTAAACTCACATTTATGAAAGCACCTCAATCAGTGCTGTAGAGACAGTCTGGGATCTATTACAGTCACCCAGCAGACCAACCTCCCGCAAAGATGTAGTATCTGTATTTAAACGATAAGAGAAACACAGGTGCCTATATGGCCTAGTATTGCTGGAACAATGGTGAATCAATGCCAATGGTAAGAGTGGTACTCACAATAGTTGTAGCATCTCCCTTGATGCTATAGGAGCAGGATAGGGTCAATACAGTCACCCACCAGACTTGATGTAAGGCACTCAGGAGAATGTGAAGATCCAGAAGTCAGCAATGATCAGGAAAAACCCAGATAAACCCTCAGCAGGAGGGACAACTCACAAAATGATGGTAGCAAGTGTTCAAAGTAAAAAGTTATTTTATTAAAATATGAAAAACAAAGGCGACGCGTTTCTCAGCATAAGCCTGTTTCATCAGGCTTCATAAAATATTTTTAGAACACTTGCTATATATACCATACATCTAATTAAAAATAATCAGTATCACATGGTAACAGGAGGGGCCAAGTAAACAGATGGTGACCTATTGGCCAATCAAATTACTACTGACAAAATTGATCATCAAACATATGTTAAAATAAATAAATAAACATGCATCTCATTTGTATCTACATTTGATAGTCAGTATAATCAATCTATATAAAGTGATTAGTGAGAATATAAACAACATAACCCACCATTCAATGTTTGTGCAATAAACATCTCAGATTACAGCATTTTTAAAAACACATGGCCAGGGCCGTCTTTAATACTGACTGGACCTGGGCAAACATTTTCTAGCCCCCCCCCCCCCCATGCAATTTCGCTCTCTACCCCAACATCCCAAAAAACAGCTAAATCAATTTATTTTATATATTTTTTTAAATCATAATCCCAGCAGTGGATCATCCACTGCTGGGCTAATCATTAAAAAAAATTGAAATATGTGAAACTGGACCTAAGCAGTACTAATAAGTAAATAAATATATAAATTCCTCTACTCTGGATTAATTTAATATGCTTTTGAATGTGATTCTGGTGTGAGGTTAGCTGGTTAAAGAGATTTAGGGCAGCCAACAGGAGCAAAGCAAGGTAAAGACTGAGGCGGAAACATAGAGGTGCAGACAGATATAAGTTTACTGACTGGAACAGTAGAACTACTATGGGAAGCTGTAAAATCTTAAACAGAGAGAAATAAAAACTATAAAAATAAACCTTACCTTAATGTGTGAAGTATCAGCATGACACTATACATTAGCCACAGCAGCACATGTCACTACTTTGCTAGGAACAAGTTCCCTCTCATCCTGCACTAGACAATGCTGCATGGGGGAGGGGCATGTGTACACACGTATTCTTCCCACTGACACCTTTCTACAAAGCACTGTTTTCCTAACAAACTTCAGTTAGTTGATCTTAGAGCCACAGCAGAAAGAGCAGGGCTAAGGGGACCAGCAGACTGGATGCTGTCTGCCCAAGGCTGCATGGATACAGTGTGAGATGAGTCACACAGCCTCAAGACTGAAGAGAGCTGTGTGTGCAGCTACACAAATGCTGAAATCCTCACGTGCCTGCCACTCCAGCTTTCTGCTGCATGTGCCTATAGTGAGCGCTATCCAGAAACAATCCCCACCACCAGAGCAGTTACCTGGTAACAGTGGTAACCCCAGCAGAACCTTTTCTGATGCAGTTGGATTGCCTAGTTAGGGCTTAGCATCCAGTGCTGCACAGTGCACATCTAAAACAGCACATGGCACTAGCTTGGAATGTCACATGACATTGGCACGGTCTGGCACAGTTTCTCACAAATAAATATAAGCAGAGAACTTTTGACTGTGACAATATTAGGACTGACTGTGTGTGTGTCCCATGTCACATGACATCAGCAGTCTGGCATGAACTTTTTTTTTAAGGATTCTTGGGCCCCTCAACAAAGACTGGGTCCAGGGCAACTGCCCCTTTTGCCCTGTGTTAAAGACGGTCCTGCACATGGCACGTAATATACCATTGGAATGAGTGATAAATAGGACATACCCAGAAAACTTTTTGCAGATCGAGTGATTCCTAAATAGTCTCACAGTGTATTGCAACTAAAATATATACACAAGTGGCGATGGTAAACTTATTTAATAATTGTATCAAAAAGATGGTAACATCGTAGTTGGCGTGTTACAGAGCCCATTGCGCATGTCTAACTAAGACTTGTCATTCACACACAAGTCTATTCTATGATTGGTCCAGAGAGGATGCGTGACGCATAGTAAATAATAAGACTTGTGAAGGGGGGGTGTGGTTATATGGCGTGTCAGGAGTCAGTATACTTAGCAAAATTTGCACACCTATCCAGTTGCCATCTAAACCTGCGACAGCTATCTCACACCACAATCCTACAATAAACATGCCAGCACCACATCGCTCCGATCCATCCACCAAATGCAACCCCAGAACAAGCGAGTACTCATATCCAGTGACAGCTGACAGATTGTAGTATCTGCTCATTGGCCTGGACGCTTCACTAAATGATTGGACAGCAGTGTCCGATGTCACAAACGGGGGCGTGTTAGAAAATAACAAAACAAAAACCTTTTCGGAAGTGAATCAGTGAATGCAGGGATATTTATCCTCGTACGACATTCTCCTAACCATTATTATCCCAATTCATATAGTCCAAATAATAAAATCATAAACTATAAAGAAATACAGTGAGTGTAACATACCAGAGAGGATTCAGATAAAACCTCCTAAGTGAGTTTCTAACAAAAATATTCTTCAAAGAGTGGTGACGATTTTCTATAGATCAATGTATATCTCTATATTAGAATATATGTTGATTGAAGTATTTTATTTGACAGTATGATAAATGTGTGGGAGAAACTGATAAAATATAATATATAACTAATGTGTATGTCTATATGATATTATACACTGGTTGCAGAACTATGATAGATACTAATATAAATCTATTGAACCCTAAAGTGTTGTGAATATATAAAAAATGACCTAACCTTAGAATAATAATAGTGTGTGGGTATAATGTATACGTAATGATGACACTAGTGAAAACATACTATAATATATAGGTCAGTATTCAGAGTGATGAGTGTCTAGCTAGTAGCCTTTGCCAAAAGTAATTAAGCTAGGGTAGTGGTGTATATTATATGTGAACTAATGTAACTCTATAAAAAATACAGCCTTTACCTAACTGCTAGAAATGGGGGGGGGGGGGGGGGTTGTGAATTATAGGATTTCCTAGGTCAGTATGCAATAGGGTAAGTGTATTGACATACATCAGAGAAATGTGTATATACTAAGAGTATATATGTGTAACTAGATCATAACCAATTGAGCATATAGATATATCTATATAATAACAACCTGTGTATTAGTGTAATGTATTAGTGTACATGAGTGTGTAATATGGTATATCACCTATGTTGTGGAAATAACTAGTGATAATAATGTATCTGAATAGATATAGTTTATACAAGGGAAGGTGTGATAGAGTGCTGATAATGTGTATGAATGCTAGAATATATTGATTCATGAGCTAATATATATGAAACCAGTAATACATGAATGAATAGACGATAAATCAGTCTGATAATCAGAGTGTAATAATATAGACTACCAACTCCGTGATATTAACTGGAGTATGGGGAGTAAAAGTGATGTAGTGTGGTGTACTGCTAATAATGTTAAGTGCTAAAAGGGAGATAATTAATAATGAGTAATGTTGATATACAAAGGATCAATAGATCTTTAAATGTCTTAATAGGAAAAATGTCTCATAAATCAAATGCGGCTAAATCGACAAATTTGTTTAAACCATCAGGGGCTAGAGTATGTAGTTTATGAATCCAGTAGGTCTCTCTGTGACGCAGAGTGAGCATAGGATTATGGCTATTCCGAGATATTTGTTCAAAAGGTACTATAGAATGTGTTTTTGAACTACCTTTATGTGCATATGCGCAATGTCTAGAAAGACTATGCTTTAGAAATTTCCTTTTGATGTTATAAATGTGTTCACTCCACCGCTTGCTAATGGTACGTCCAGTACGTCCCACGTATTGAGCCCCACAGACACAGCTGATAAGATATACTACATAGGTAGATTCACATGACAACCTTTTAGTAATTTTAAATTGTTCACCTGTTTGGTTGGAGAAAAAAGTGTTAGCTCCACTTTTAACTGACCTACACATGTTACATCTAGATTTTAGGCATTTAAATAGCCCATGTTTGGGTAAGAAGTTGCCCAAAAAAGTCCTGTTGAGCCCCAAATTTTGATGGTGACCCCTATTTTTATCTCTAACAACTTTACTCGGGGCTAATTTATTCTTCAGTGTGGGGGCCCTCCTATAAACAACTCGTGGCTTAGAAGAAATGTAATTTTTGAGAAAAGGGTCATCACAAATTATTGGCCAATGTTTATAAATGATTTGTTTAATTTCTCGAAATTGGTTACTATAACCTGTTATAAATAATGGTGTTTTGAGTGTATCAGTAGATTGTAATTTAGTTTTTTTATTATTATTATTATTTAGTAAATTGGTAATAAGTACTTATTTCTATCGTTATTTAGAGCTCTAAGATATCCGTTTTGCACAAGATCTAGCGGATAACCTTTTTCCAAGAATCTATCTTTTAATGTAAGAGACTGTTTAATATAGCCTTCTACCGTACTACAATTGCGTCTAATGCGCCTGAATTGTCCATATGGCACATTTCTCTTCCAGCTATGATAGTGATTACTACTGAAATTAAGAAAACTATTATAATCTACTTTTTTAAAAAAGGTTTCTGACATTATAGTGCCGGTTTCTGAAAAATATAATGACAGATCTAAATATTCAATCCTAGTCGGTTGAATATTACTAGTAAATACTAGACCAAATTGGTTAGTGTTTAGAGATGATGAATATAATAAGGCTTCCTCATAAGAGCCCCTGAATATAAATATGAGGTTGTCTATATAGCGGCCATAGAACACCAGACTCGCACCCATAGTAGACCCATATACATGGGTCTCCTCAAATTTGCCCATATAAAGATTGGCAAAACTGGTTGGGAATCTAGTGCCCATGGCCGTACCTTTGATCTGAAGATAATGCTGTCCTTGATATATGAAATAGTTGTGATGTAATATAAATCGTATTAATTCGATGATGAATAATTGCTGTTTCAAGGGCATATAAATGTCGGTCTCCAAATATGATTGAATAGCTATCAAACCCTTGTCATGAGGAATATTTGAGTACAACGAGCTGACGTCGCTCCTTATCCACCAAATATTTGGGTCAGTTTTGGTAATTCCCAAATTCACCAATTTATTGAGTAGATCGTTAAAGTCTTTAATAAAAGAGGGTAGGGTGACCACATGTTTCTGTAAAAATGAATCTACATAGGCAGAAAGGTGATCAGTGAGACTGTCGATGCCAGCCACTATAGGCCCACCCGGGGGATAGGACGTATCCTTGTGCATCTTAGGAAGATGATAATAAAAGGCTACGCAAGGATTTTTAGGATACAAATAGTCCTTTTATTTCTTAGTTAAGATTCCCTCTTCAAATCCTTCCAGAAGAAGGGAGAACAGCTGTTTTGAGAATATAGGGGTAGGATCTCTGGTTAAGACCCTATAGTGACTGGCATCATTAAGAATTCTGTCTGCCTCCAGAATATAGTCTTGAATGTTCTGAATCACAATACCCCCACCCTTGTCCGCTTGGCGGATTACTAGATCTTTATTAGTACTCAGGGAATTTAGGGCATGGCGTTCCCCAGGACTTAGGTTATTCTTATATCTAGATTTTTTAGGCAATCTTTCAAGATCCTTTAGGACCATTGACTGGTAAATACTTATATGTGAATTTTTTGTCCTAGGAGGGTTAAAATTAGATCTCGGTTTAAAGTCTGTATGTATGTATTTCTCAGTTAATTGTTCCAAAAGAGTGTCAGGTTCATACACAATTAGACCAATATTCTCTTGGCCTGTTTAGGACTATTGACATTACTATTTTTTTTACTGTATTAGGGTGCCCCCTCTCTGTTTGTCAGTCGCAGAGAAACTAGATTTGGATGCTGGAACGGATCTTGAATCAGAAGGTCCTGTCTCAGTGACAGAGTCCATGGTGGAAGAGATGACATGTCCACTAGGTCTGCATACCAAGTCCTGCGTGGCCACGCAGGTGCTATCAAAATCACCAAAGCTCTCTCCTGTTTGATTCTGGCAATCAAACGAGGAAGGAGAGGAAATGGTGGAAACACATAAGCCAGGTTGAACGACCAGGGTACTGCTAGAGCATCTATCAGTACTGCCTGAGGATCCCTTGACCTGGACCCGTATCGAGGAAGTTTGGCATTCTGACGAGACACCATCAGATCCAATTCTGGTGTGCCCCATTGCTGAATCAATTGTGCAAACACCTCCGGATGGAGTTCCCACTCCCCCGGATGAAAAGTCTGACGACTTAGAAAATCCGCTTCCCAGTTCTCCACTCCTGGGATATAGATTGCTGATAGATGGCAATAGTGAGTCTCTGCCCATTGAATTATTTTTCTTAACCTCTATCATTGCTAGAGAACTCTTTGTTCCCTCCTGATGATTGATATATGCTACAGTCGTGATATTGTCCGACTGGAATCTTATGAATCTGGCCGACACCAGCTGAGGCCACGCCTGAAGCGCGTTGAATATTTTATCACCTCTTTCATTTTACCCTTCCTAGTACTTAGAGTAGGCAAAGAGAATGACTGGGGGTGGAGCTAAGGGAGGAGCTATATAGACAGCTCTGCTGTGGTGCTCTTTGCCACTTCCTGTAGGGAAGGATAATATCCCACAAGTAAAGGATGAATCCGTGGACTCGTCTTACCTTTATAGAAGAAAAACGTGTTCTCAGGAATGTTCTATCCTCTGTATGAAACAGCTTTGCCATATGTTGTTTTTTGTTACTAATACTGTAGTATAGGTTGTGTACTTCCTACTAGTTCACACTGATACTGTAGTATAGGTTGTGTACTTCCTACTAATTCACACTGATACTGTAGTATAGGTTGTGTACTTCCTACTAATTCACACTGATACTGTAGTATAGGTTGTGTACTTCTTACTAATTCCCACTGATACTGTAGTACAGATTGTGTACTTCTTACTAATTCACACTGATACTGTAGTATAGGTTGTGTACTTCCTACTAATTCACACTGATACTGTAGTATAGGTTGTGTACTTCCTACTAATTCACACTGATACTGTAGTATAGGTTGTGTACTGCCTACTAATTCACACTGATACTGTTGTATAGGTTGTGTACTTCCTACTAGTTCACACTGATACTGTAGTATAGGTTGTATACTTCCTACTAGTTCACACTCATACTGTAGTATAGGTTGTGTACTTCCTACTAATTCACACTGATACTGTAGTATAGGTTGTTTACTTCCTACTAATTCACACTGATACTGTAGTATAGGTTGTGTACTGCCTACTAATTCACACTGATACTGTAGTATAGGTTGTGCACTTCCTACTAATTCACACTGATACTGTAGTATAGGTTGTGTACTTCTTACTAATTCACACTGATACTGTAGTATAGGTTGTGTACTTACTACTAATTCACACTGATACTGTAGTATGGGTTGTGTACTGCCTACTAATTCACACTGATACTGTAGTATAGGTTGTGTACTTCCTACTAGTTCACACTCATACTGTAGTATGGGTTGTGTACTTCCTACTAATTCACACTGATACTGTAGTATAGGTTGTTTACTTCCTACTAATTCACACTGATACTGTAGTATAGGTTGTGTACTGCCTACTAATTCACACTGATACTGTAGTATAGGTTGTGCACTTCCTACCAATTCACACTGATACTGTAGTATAGGTTGTGTACTTCTTACTAATTCACACTGATACTGTAGTATAGGTTGTGTACTAATTCACACTGATACTGTAGTATAGGTTGTGTACTTCCTACTAATCCATACTGATACTGTAGTATAGGTTGTGTACTTCCTACTAATTCACACTGATACTGTAGTATAGGTTGTGTACTTCCTACTAATTCACCCTGATACTGTAGTATGGGTTGTGTACTTCCTACTAATTCACACTGATACTGTAGTATAGGTTGTGTACTGGCTACTAATTCATACTGATACTGTAGTATAGGTTGTGTACTTCCTACTAATTCACACTGATACTGTAGTATAGGTTGTGTACTTCTTACTAATTCACACTGATACTGTAGTATAGGTTGTGTACTTACTACTAATTTAAATTTGTCTTTGGTTCAGCATAAAAAATAGTAAAACTAACAGAATCAAGCACCTCTTTCATTAGGGTGATTACTGGTGCCTAATATGAATTACCCTTATTGGGATATTTATCAAAGCGTCAACTATATTGCATTCGCCGGCACCAATATGCTCGCCTAACATCGCCAAACATTGCGGCCGCGGATCTGAATACAATCTCCATATTTATAAATAAAGCCACCAAGTACGGGGCGATGAGCATCGGACTGTTGTTAACTAACAGTCATCGATGACGCTGCTATTCGTGTTTTTCCCAACTTTATTTATACTATTTCACTAAACGCCACCACTATACTAAAATGTTTAACCCCTATCCCGTCACCGCCGCAACCTAAATAAAGTTATTAACCCTAAACCTCTGGCCTCCCACATCACCACCACTAACTAAACCTATTAACCTCTAAACCGTCAGCCCCCCAGATTGCCAAAAACTAAATTAAGCTATTAACCCTTAAACCTAACAACCCCTTAACATTAAATTAAAATTACAAGATCCCTATCTTCAAATAAATTAAATCTTACCTATAGAATTAAAAGAAACTAATTTTAAACTATTAATTAACCTACCCTAACTATTATACTAAAATTACATTAAAATGGGGTTAATAACATTATGTAGGTGTCGACGATGCCGGGGGCGGCAGATTAGGGGTGTTTAGATTCGGGGTTTATGTTAGGGTGTTAGGTGTAAACATAACTTTTTTCTACCATAGAAATCAATGGGGTATGCTTCATTCTCTTGCAGCATCGAACATAAGCTTTTGTTGCTTTCATACTCCCATTGATTTCTATGGCATCCGCGGCCTCAAGGGTGGCGGTTTCAAAACCAGGTATGCTGTGTCCAAATAGCCCCGAGCCTACCTGTTAAAAGTTTGATAAGTGGGTAAAAGTGTCAAATAGAGCCGGAACATCTGTAATGATGTATGCATCGAATTGCGTCGGATTGAGACCGGCGTATCGTATGTTACGTCACAAATTTCAACATTTGCTGATCTTGAGGCTTTGATAACTAGGTTGGATCAATCTCACAACAATTACGATGCAGAATTCCGGCGTATTTGCGTTTGACGCTTTGATGGATATCCCCCTTAGTATGGAGTAAGAACAATATGGACACAGAAACAAATTATATTTTACAAGAGAAGTAGTTGACAGAGCATTACAGTTTTAACAGCGTTCCAATTTACTTCTGTTATCAATTTTGCTTTGTTCCTTTAGTATCCTTTGTTAAAGAGTAATCCCAGGTGAGCTCAGGCGCATGCACGTGTCTTTAGTCATCTGGCAGCAGTGTTTGCAACAATGTTCATATCAATGTTATACAAAGTAGCAGACACTGATGCCATAGACTGCTAACGGCATGTGCACACTCCTAAGCGCCTATCAGCCTACCTAGGTTTACTCTTCAACAAAGGATACCAAGAGAACAAAGTACTTTTCATAATAGAAGTAAATTGAAAAGTTGTTTAAAATTGCCTGCTCGGAATCATAAATGTTTAATTTTGGCTTTACTGTCCCTTAAAAGGATATGAAACCAAAACATTTTCTTTCAGGATTCGCATAGAGCATGTCATTTTAAACAACTTTCCAATTGACTTCTATTGTCAACGTTTCTTCATTCTCTTCTTATACTTTGTTGAAAAGCAGGGACGTATGCCTTAGAGTGGCCCATTTCAATAGCAGCAGTTTTTTTTAAATGGTAACCATTTGCAAGCGCACTAGAGGGCAGCACTATTTCCTGCCAAATAGTGCTCCAGACACTACCTAGGTATCTCTGCAACACAGAATATCACGGGAATGAAGCAAATTTGCTAAAAGTAAATTGGAAATAACGGTCTGTTTTGTCTGAATCACAGCAGAAAATAAACATATTATTATTGGCTTTCATATCCCTATAAGTACCTGTTCTTCATTCTACAAAGCTTTGCTTGCAGGAACATTCATTGGCTGTTTAAGTTTCCTATGGAAAATGTATCTGGTGCGCTAAAAAGATATCTGCCGCTGCCGTCTATTAGTAAGCAAAATCTAAACACACTATGGAGAGGAGGGAAAAGTTGTGTCATTTGGCCAAACTACATCTAAATACTACAATGCTTAAAGGGACACTAAACCCAATGTTTTGCTTTCATGATTCAGATAGCGCAGCAATTTTAAGCAACTTTCTAATTTACTCCTATTATCAATTTTTCTTTGTTCTCTTGTTATCTTTATTTAAAAAGCAGGAATTTAAAAGGACAGTCAACGCCAGAATTGTTATATTAAAAGATAGATAATCCCTTTATTACCCATTCCCTAGTTTTGTATAACCAACACAGTTATTTTAATACACTTTTTATCTCTGTGATTACGTTGGATCTAAGCCTCTGCAGACTGCCCCCTTATTTCAGTTCTTTTGACAGACTTGCATTTTAGCCAATCAGTGCTCACTCCTCGGTATATTCACGTGCATGAGCTCAATGTTATCTATATGAAGCACATGAACTAATGCCCTCTAGTGGTCAAAATGCCTTCAGCTTAGAGGCAGCATTCAAGGTCTAAGAAATTAGCATATGAACCTCCTAGGTTTAGCTTTCAACTAAGAATACCAAGAAAACAAAGCAAAATTGGTGATAAAAGCAAATTGGAAAGTTGTTTAAAATGACATGCCATATCTGAATCATGAAAGTTTTTTTTGGACTTGACTGTCCCTTTAAAGCTTAGGAGCCAGCCACTTTTAGGTTCCGCACCCTGGATAGCGCTTGCTTATTTGTGACTACATTCAGCCAGCCAATAAGCAAGCATATGTAGGAGAAAAGATTCGGCGTGTGGCTGCACTGATCCGGAACCGGAAATACGGGTAAACCACAGGGTCATCCAATGATGTAACCGCTACACCGGAGTGCCGTAGCCAGGGAGATCAGGCCCAAGGTAAGTGATACATGGAAAAAAGTGCAGGCACTACTCGGGGTAGAAAAACAAGCAACAATTTATTAGATTAAGCCATACAATGAAGGTAGACAGGCTTAAGGTAAATACCAGAAACATGCAGACAGATAGATACAGAGAGACTGACTTCCTGACGCGTTTCGCGTCCCCTAGTGGCGCTTAATCATAGGCTGAGTTAATGGAGACTAGACAACCCTTATATACACAAGGGGATTAACCCTACCCCCACCAACATTAATTTTTAAAACATAAGAAGTACTTATATATTCTATAGGCATTTGAGACTGTGACAAATGAACTCTAAAAGAGAACAAAGTTATACCACTTTACATTACTTTCATAAATCTAAGGCTGATGCAAATGTAAAAGAAAAATTGAAATAATAATGAAAATAAAATATGGAAAAAAGGAGAAATTAAAATAAAACAATTAAATGTATAAAAATAATAACTAAAAGAAAAATCCTTAATTCACAACTGATTATTTAAAGAAATAATACCTTAGTTTATAATAACTGAAATGCTCCAGACAGTTCACAATTGAATATAGGGATACAAAAAGGATAGATAAAATAATGTAATAGATAGATATCCACATAGTTGGGTGCTGTCAATACAGTTAAGAAGCTACACATAAACATTGAACATATGCAAAATAACCAAAAATTACTAAATAAGTTAGTCTACAAGCTCATTATAAAAATAAGTGTAGTACATCAATTAGGTTGAAAAAGGAGATATGGATCAATATATATATGTAGATAAGGTGAATGGATGGATGAGATCTAAGTGTCAATAAAGAAATTGATGTCACATTCCTTGTTCATACCATGTGGTATCCTAGTGTGTAATTTTAGAATCCAATAGAGTTCTTTTCTATACAGAATTTTGTTTTTATTACCACCCCTTGGGGGAAGTATGACTCTATCAATGACTTGTATTGACATATCTGCGATGTGACTGAAGTGATGGTAATTAAAGTGGTTTGCTACTGCAGAATCTACAAAATAATTTTTAACATCCCTAGTATGTTCACCATATCTTGTTCTTGCCTCACGTGACATTTTCCCCACGTATTGACTTTTACACAGATTACAGGTAAGTAAGTAGACCACGTAAGAGGTTCTGCAATTAGCATAGAAGTGTATTTGGTAAGTTCTATTATCATAGGAAGAAATAAAACTATTTCCTACTATTAGATTTGTGCATGTGGTACATTGCCTGCCACCGCACTTAAAATTACCTTTCTTTGAAAGCCAACAAGTCGGAGTTTGATGATTCCTTGTTGTAACCATACTGGGTGATAGAGATCTAGCTAAAGTTTTAGGCTTTCTTGAAACAAATCTACAGTTGTCAATCAGAGGTTTTAAAATTGGATCGCCCATTAATAAATGAAGATGTTTCTTAAGTATATTAACTATACTAGTATATTGTGGTGAATACTCAGTAGAGATAACCACAGAATTCCCTGACACATGTCTTTCAGGACAATGTTTCTTTTTTAGCCTATAATCGTTGATTTTAACATGCTGTCTACATTTTTCCAAGTCGTTTGGATTATATCCTCTATTAATGAGTCTGTTTTTAAGCTCCAAGGATTGTTCTTCATATATATTATCAGACTTGGTATTCCTAGGTAGTCTGATAAATTGGCCCTTGGGTATGGCTCTAATTAAATGGCCTGGGTGTTGAGAGGCAGCATGCAAAATTGTGTTTCCAGCAGTGCTCTTTCTATAAGTTTTTGTCATGATCATGTCTCCAGTGGTATACAGTGTAAGATCCAAAAAATTAATCTCTTTAGCGTTCATTTCGCCAGTAAATTTCAAACACAATTCGTTGGTACTGAAGTAGAGTAGCATATTATTTAAAAGGTCTGGATCCTTATCACTGCGCACCACCAGAAGCAGGTCATCTATGTATCTGACGAAGAGCTCTATCTGCTCAGACCAGGGGTTAGTGGGGGAGTAAACATACATTAGTTCCCACCATGCAACAAAAATATTGGCAAAAGCCGGGGCAAATTTTGCCCCCATGGCTGTCCCCCTTATCTGCAGATAGAACTCTCCGTCAAAAGAAAAAAAATGATGCGTTAATAAAAATCTCAGAACATCACCCATATACAGTCTAACTGTATTGTCCAGATTGCCCAGCCTCTCCAAAAAGAAATCAACTGCCTTGATACCAAGGTGCTGAGGTATGCTGGTATAGAGGGACATAATGTCTGCAGTTATCCAACAGAAGTCCTCCTTCCACCTGATAGTATCCAATATGGTAAGGAGGTGGGAAGTATCCTTTAAGTAGCTTAATTGTGTCATAGCAATAGGCTTAAGGATACTATCCATCCACTCTCCAAGTGGCTCTAAAAGAGACCCAATCCCAGCCACAATTGGCCTTCCAGGTGGGCAGGTGGCATTCTTATGGATTTTTTGGAACCGATGGAATATTGGAATAATAGGGTGGTCTGGTATCAGAGACTCCAAATCCTTGTTAGAAAAAACACCCAAAATGACACCATCTTCAATTAGTCTGGTTAATTCCTTTTTGAACATAGGAGTGGGATTACCAGGAAGTCTGTGATAGACGGTAGAGTCTGACAGTTGCATGTGAGCTTCTTGAAGATAAAAAGCCTTATCCATCACAACAATGCTGCCACCTTTATCTGAATTCCTAATGACAATATCTTTATTTTCCCTTAGGCGCTTAAGAGCTGAGCGTTCAGCTTGATTCAGATTAAGGGTGGCAGCATTCCCAAAGTTCCTGGTTTCCACATCCTGTTCAAGTTTGAATATGTCCTCTTGGACTGTCTTTTGATATGCGTTTACTATTGGGCCCCTGAAATTAACAGGGTAAAAGGACGAACTATTCTTTTTTGGATGTTTCAGTACATTTAAAGGTACATCCCCATTATGATTGACATCAGGGTTGTAGAGAGCCTCGAGTGTGGCAACAGCACATGCATCTTGAAAAGGTAGATGTGCAGAACATACAGTATGTGCGTTACCAGGCTCGGTGATCTCTACCATGTCAGATTCATTTTCCGCCCCTCCATCAGTTAATGCAAAACAACGTTTCAGAGCTAGTTTGCGAACAAATTTATTAATGTCCAATAGTGTATTGAAACTAGAAAACTTGTTGGTGGGGGCAAAACCTAAACCCTTTGAAAGTACAGCATGTTCCTCTTTGGATAAGCTGTATTGAGAAATATTAAAAATACTTAAATCATTAGAGGATACACGCTCCATTTCATTTACTAGTGTCCCTTTTTCTGCTTCTTGTTTCGTTTTCCCCCTTCCTTTTCTCCATCTTCTTCGCCTTCTTTTCCTTTTTCCTTTAGGTTCCTTGTCTTTGGACGCACCTCCAGGTTCACGGCCTCCTTCAGGGGCTTCTGTAAAAAAACACATGAGGGTGGAGAAGGAGGGAGAAGAAGAGGTTGAGGAGGAGCATAGAGATGAAACAGAGGAAAATGAACTGGCTGTGGTGTTGGCTTCAGAATCAGAGGATTCACCCTCTGACGTACTAAAAGCAACCCTTTTAGTGTCCTTCTTTTTAAGGATAGACTTCGGTTCTGTGTTCGAAGTGCCATGTTGTTTTGATTGTTGTTTTTTATTCCCAAACTTATTTTTATATTTATTTGATCGGTGCTGTTGGCGAATAATCATCCAATTGTAAACTTTATTATAGTCATAGTCCTCCTTATCTCTGTTAAATTTATTTCCCTTTCTGGTGGCTTGATCCTGATCACACTTTCTTAGTGCCTCATCCATTTTCTTTTTGTGAATCAGATATTTAGGATTGCCTTGCAATGGTTGGATATCATCATTGATATTATTAACAGACTCTTTAATTTTCATTCTTTTTTTCTCTTTTACTCTTATGAGGATGTTAATAAGTTTAAATGAGCACTCTGTGAGTGCTGTATTCCAATCATCCTGATCTATTTGATCATCAAATTCAAAGGATGGGTATTTTTTTATTCTTAATCCCCTTGGGATCCTTTGTGCTCCTAGATATCTGTTAAAGGCAACTATGTCCCACATTATTCGCAAATCTGTTGTAAGATATTGTTGTAGCAACCTGAAATTCTGTTTTAACTCATTATTATCTGGTTCAACACCCTCCTTTGTAAAGACTTTGTCAAAAAATTCCCTTCTTGTACCCATATCAAACATATTTTGTGTATCATATAAAGTGGCATCGTTATCCTCATTATATTCATTGTCCTCAGACAAATTACTAATTCCCTCTGAATCTGTATTTTTTTCTGCCATGCTGGAATTAAGATAGTTTAGTTTTCTACCCCCTGATACGGTGTTGCTGTAATAGTTATGTCCGTTTTTTGTTTAATAATAATGGAATACCTGCTGTATATGTAAACTAGATCTAATCTCTTTTAGAGTTCATTTGTCACAGTCTCAAATGCCTATAGAATATATAAGTACTTCTTATGTTTTAAAAATTAATGTTGGTGGGGTAGGGTTAATCCCCTTGTGTATATAAGGGATGTCTAGTCTCCATTAACTCAGCCTATGATTAAGTGCCACTAGGGGGCACGAAACGCGTCAGGCAGTCAGTCCCTCTGTATCTATTTGTCTGCATGTTGCTGGTATTTACCTTAAGCCTGTCTACCTTCATTGTATGGCTTAATCTAATAAATTGTTGCTTGTTTTTCTACCCCGAGTAGTGCCTGCACTTTTTTCCAATAAGCAAGCATAACCTAGGTTCTGAACCAAAAATGGGCCGGCTCTTAAAGGGACATGAAACCAAACCATTTTTTTCTTCTTCCATGATTCAGATAGAGAATACAATTGTAAACAACTTTCCAATTTACTTCTATTATTTAATTTGCTTCCTTCTCTTGTTATCATTTGCTGAAAGATTTATCTAGGCAAGTTCATGAGCAGCAGAGAACCTAGGCTCTGCATATATATAGATTGTGATTGGCTCACCGATGTGTTCATTGCTGCTCCTTCAACAAATTATACCAAGAGAATGAAACAGATTAAATAATAGAAGTAAATTAGAAAGTTGTTTAAAATTGTATTCTCTATCTGAATCATGAAAGAAAATATTTGGGTTTCATGTCCCTTTAAGTTTTACATTCCTGCTTTTTGAATAAAGACAGAAAGAGAACGAAGAAAAATTGATAATAGGAGATAATTAAAAATAAAATTAAAATTGCTCTATCTAAATGATTAAATTTAAAAAATTGAGTTTAGTGTCTCTTTAATAATTTGTGAATAGCCATTTATCTTCTATACATTTTATTTAAACATTTAACTAGGGAAGCATTTATTTGTACTTGTTTATTTTATTTGCCCACAAAGCAAGCTGATATGAATTTATAAAAAGTACAAAACTGTCCTTTTTTAATGAAACGATAACGCAATAAATATCACTTTACTGGATTTAATGTTCTTTTTCTTTTTTCTTTTATATCTTATTTTTTATATCTATCATATGGTAAATAAATCCTTATATTTACTTGTAAAAGTTATTATAAAAAAGAAAAAAAAGAATAGACTCTAAAAAATAATCAAGAACCATCAATTTCTTTATAAACTTTTAATTCATGGGTGGAAGTATCAGTTGCTCAAGCATTTTAGTTAATCAGGCTTTTCTGACAGTGGCAATCAATTGTTCATCTCTCTACATTTTTTTCTAATTACTGTCTCACTACATTACGGCTTCAAAATGTCAAGTGTCGCTTTTCAAAGATGTAATAAATCTTACAGCACACAAGGCTGTTTTATTTTTTATTTAGACCTGACCTTGGCTGACCCATGTAGCTCTTTTAGCTCAATTGATGGTGAGATATTATGAGACTAAAAGAAGTATATAATATATATAGGGCAGAATTGAACTTACTTATCTTTTTTTTACAGAACTTAATAGACATTAAACCCCAAGATTTTTGACCATGAGTTTACAAAAAGGCAATTAAACATGGTAACCTTTTTAAAGCAGCAAAGCATATTAAATTAAAGCTAAATAAACTGGACAAATCAAGATCAATGCTATGACCCAATGACCCCTATCCCACACTATTAGACACACCAAGATCAATTATATGAACCTGGAACTCCTATTTCACTCTTAAACAAACCAAGATCAATTATATGAACCTGGAACATTCATTTCACTCTTAGACAAACCAAGATCAATGTGTTGACCATGGAACCCCTATCCCACACTCTTAAACACACCAATATCAATACTATGGGGCCTATTTAAGAACGTGCAAGCAGACATGATCCGATATTGCAGATCATGTCCGCTGCACATCGATAAATGCAGACAGCATACACTCTCAGCATTTATCATTGCACCAGCATTTCTGGTGAACTGCTAGTGCAATACTGCCCCCTCTCAATCGGCCGCTAGCAGGGGGTGTCAATCAACCCAATCGTATTGGATCGGGTTGATTTCCGGCGATGTCTGTCCGCCTCCTCAGAGCAGGCTGACAGGTTATTGAGCAGCGATCTTTAGGCTCGCCAGAAACACGGGTCATCAAGCTACATACAGAGCTTGATAAATAGGCCCCTATGACTCAGGGACCCCTATTCCACACTTATACACAGCAATGTCAATGGTATGACCCAAAGACCCCTATCCCACACTATTAGACACACCAAGATCAATGTATACATTTAAAAAAGTCCTCCAATGATGAAAGGATGAGAAGAAATGTAGCCTTTATTGGTATAAGCAAAACCTGTATAAAAGGCTTAAGTAAGCCTCGAGGCTCAGAAAAACATTACAAACATAATCCTACGCGTTTCATGCCTCTTGGCACTTAGTCAGGGATGGGGAAACACAGCTCCCCTCCCACTTTAAATACTAATCTAAAGCATTAACTCTTTAATGTCAGTATTCACAATGATAACATTGTCATGATCAACAGTGCACAGTAATACATATTTAACTAAGGACACTGTTAAATGAATGTATGGTATAAGTCTAGAATATATATCTTTTGTGTTTGGTATTTGGACTTGCACTGTGTGTGTAGCAAATGTTTATTCTGCTTAAAAGAGTTCCTCCTGATGTGTTTCAATGGCAGCTAGTTCTGATTATTCTACTATCATCAATGGAATGTGAAGTAATGGGTGAAGTATGGGGTTAAGAAGTCAGCGCTCATAGAAGGGAGAGAACAAAAACAAAGAAACAAATTATGGTGCAGTATGACAACACTGGTGTGTTTTGTGACAAAAAAAGTGAAAGAATATTGCTCACCTTTTAAGACCTCAAACATGTGAGGTATGTTGGAAACATTGAGGGGATTTAATCCCTATCTGTGTAAAAGCTGTTTAAACGTTTAGGTGATCACTTGTAGTGTGCTACTTCCTCCGTCCAGCATGCCCACCACTGACGTCATTTCCGGTCCGGCGAGACCATTGTTCAGCATACAGCCAGAAACGGACCCTGTCACAGACAGGTTTTTCAATCCACCGCCATCCGAATTATTGAAGATTTTCCAGACTCTACAAACTACCTAGACACAAAAGTGTGTTTAATATATATCACCAACATCATATATATCTGATCCTGGACTTCAAGTTTTCGGTCAGTTTGGCAAACAGGACATTTACATACCCAGTGTAAACTTACTTTCAACGCCTCATTTCCTTTTGGGACTGTCTAAAAAGGAGGACTTCAGATATCAATATTCACTGTGTTATGTTCTTTAGACATTATTAAAGTAGTTTTTAACAGCTACTCTGCTTGTTCCAACAATTATTTGGCCTTGCATAATTTATGCAACCCTTGTTTTAATATATATGAGGATTGTTAACCACCACTACTTCATTGTATAGGTTTCTACCTATACAGGAGAATTATACCATACTCCATAGAGGAGAAGTTTACCAATAAGAAAAAAAGATTGTACCATACTCCATAGAGAAGTCTATTTACAAGAAGCATACCTTACTCCACGGGTACAGCTTTAACACAGATAGGGATTAAATCCCCTCAACGTTTCCAACATACCTCACATGTTTGAGGTCTTAAAAGGTGAGCAATATTCTTTCACTTTTTTGTCACAAAACCCACCAGTGTTGTCATACTGCACCATAATTTGTTTCTTTGTTTTTGTTCTCTCACTTCTATGAGCGCTTACTTCTGAACCCCATACTTCACTATATATATATATATATATATATATATATATATATATATATATATATATATATATATATATATATATATATATGTATTGGTATAAAATAAAGCCAGCATAAGAAAAATGTGCCTAGACTTGGTGATATTGGTAATTAACCAGAAACCCAACTATACAGTAATATGTGAATTTCTGACTATAATTAGTTTCTTGTTTAAAAAAACCTGAATTAGTGATGTTTGATAGTGAGAAAAATGTGAGAATGGAATGTGTAGAGAATGTTGTGAAAATGAGCTGTAAAAATGAGAAAAAAGTGTGAAATATAAAGTATGGTATGTGACAGAGTAGTATATATGAGGTGTGTGTATGTAAGTGTGTATATGTGTATGTATATGTGTGTGTATGTATGTGTGTATATGTGTATGTATATGCGTGTGTATGTATGTGTGCATATGTGTATGTATATGTGTGTGTATGTATGTGTGTATATGTGTGTGTATGTATATGTGTGTGTATATATGTGTATATATGTGTATGTATATGTGTGTGTATGTATATGTGTGTGTATGTATGTGACAGAGTAGTATATATGAGGTGTGTGTATGTATGTGTGTATATGTGTATGTAAATGTGTGTGTGTGTATGTGTATATGTGTGAGTAGTATATATGAGGTGTGTGTATGTAAGTGTGTATATATGTATGTGCATGTGTGTGTATGTATGTGTGTATATGTGTATGTATATGTATGTGACAGAGTAGTATATATGAGGAGTATGTATGTGTGTATATGTGTATGTATGTGTTTGTATCTGTATATATGTGTATGTATATGTATGTGTTTGTATCTGTGTATATGTGTATGTATATGTATGTATGTGACAGAGTAGTATATATGAGGTGTGTGTATGTATGTGTGTATATGTGTATGTATGTGTGTATATGTGCATGTATATGTGTGTGTATGTATGTGTGTGTATGTATATGTGTGTGTATGTATGTGTGTGTATGTATGTGAGTATATGTGTGTATATGTGCATGTATATGTATGTATGTGTGTATATGTGTATGTATATGTGTGTGAATGTATGTGTGTATATGTGTATGTATATGTATGTGAATGTATGTGACAGAGTAGTATATATGAGGAGTGTGTATGTATGTGTGTATATGTGTATGTATGTGTATGTATGTGTGTATATGTGTATGTATATGTGTGTGTATGTATATGTGTGTGTATGTATGTGACAGAGTAGTATATATGAGGTGTGTGTATGTATGTGTGTATATGTGTATGTAAATGTGTGTATGTGTATACGTGTGCGTATGTTTGTGACAGAATAGTACTGTATATATGAGGTGTGGGTAGTCAAAATGATAATGGTAAAAAGTGAGAGAATAACATTTTTTTAAAAGAGTGTGTTGTGGCAGTTGTGAAATGAACTGTGAATGTGTAAGAAAAAGTGTTGAGTGAGTAATGCATATGAAGTGGTTGTTGAAGAATGAATAAAATTAAAGTGTGTGATCAATGCTATGACACAGGAACCCCTATTCCATTCTATTAGACACATCAATATCAATAATATTTATTTATAAAAATATTTTACCAGGAAGAATACATTGAGATTTCTCTAGTTTTCAAGTATGTCCTGGGACCACAAAACATTGCATTGATACAATAGGGTACAATAAAATACAAAAACAATAACAATACACAATATATCCAAACATTTAACATAGAACAGGTAGGAAATATATAATCAACCATGACAGGTGCATTCTGTTTTGAGATATGTAGAGAGGGATCTCTTAAAGGATATTAGGCTTGGGGAAGTTTTGAAAGTGTGTAGGAGGTCATTCCATAATTGTGGTGCTCTGTAGGAAAAGGAGGATCGAGCTGCTTTCTTTTTGTATTGAGACAAGCTAAATAATGTGCTGGTACTGGATCGGAGGTTATAGGAGGTGGGAATAGCCGGGGAGAGCATTCTGCTCAGGTAGGGTGGGAGCTTCCCAGAAAGGCTCTTAAACACAAGGCAGGAAAGATGGAGGGTGCGTCTGGATTCCAGCGTCAGCCAGTTTAGTTCTTTTAGCATGTCACAATGGTGGGTCCTGTAGTTACATTGTAGCACAAAGCAGCAGAACGAGCTATACAATGTATTAAGTTTATTAAGGTGAGTTTGAGGTGCAGGTGCATATACTACGTCCCCATAATCCATGATAGGCATCAGCATTTGCTGTACAATCTTTTCCTTTACTGTAGGGCTGAGGCAGGATTTGTTTCTGTACAGGGCACCTAGTTTTGGATAAAGTTTAGATTCAAATTTTTCTATGTGGAGGCCAAAAGACAGATTGGGGTCTAACAACATACCTAAGTATTTAAAAGAGTGAACAGCGGTCAGCGTGCAATTGGATTTTGTTTTGATGCGAAGATGGGAATTTAGTAATTTGTGTAATCCCGTTCCAAAGATCATTGTGACAGTTTTGTCAGTGTTTAGGAAGAGTTTGTTTTTTGAAATACACTTTTCTACCTCTGTGAACTGGTCTTGGAGCACTGCTTCAAGCTGCGGCAGATCGGAATTGTTTGCATAGATTACTGTGTCATCTGCATACATGTGTACAGTTGAGGATTTGCAGACATTAGGCAGATCATTTATAAATAATGTGAATAGTAGGGGGCCGAGAATGGAACCTTGGGGAACACCACACGTGACTGGGAGAGGGAGGAAGTCGCTGTCAGAAATGGAGACATATTGTGATCGATCCGATACATATGATCGAAACCAGGTTAATGGACAATACCAGAATTTTTTTAGTTTGAGCAGTAGTTTGTCGTGGTCTACTGTGTCAAAGGCCTTTGCAAAATCAAGGAAAATTGCTCCAGTTAGGTCTCCTTGTTCCATGCCAGTTTTGATGTTGTTGCAAACTTTTAGGAGGGCAGTTGTAGTCGAGTGATTTGGGCAAAAACCTGATTAATTAGGGATCAGATGATGAGATTGTTGGTAATACTCACATAATTGCGTATGGACACATTTTTCTAAGATTTTTGACAATACTGGGAGCAAAGATATAGGGCGATAATTAGAAACCAAGGTTAACTCCCCACTTTTATGAATAGGCACTACTCTTGCAGTTTTCCAAAGTTTGGGTATGTATCCAGACACCAAGGATTCGTTAATTAGGGTTGTGACAGGTTTAGCAATTGCCGGCACACTGAGCTTCAACAGCATTGCTGGGATTTGATCAGGTCCAGACTGGTTTTTCATTTTTAGATTATTAAGGTGTTTCTTAATGACATTGATCTGTACAAGTCTAAAATTTAACTTCTCTATATTGGGTCTTTGCTGATTTAGTGGAGCCTGATCCACATTTGTAGTTTCAGGATGCGTGTCATTTATTAGTTTGTCAATCAGGGTGGTGGAGCATCTGACAAAATAACTATTAAAGGCATTTGCTACTTCTAAGGGGAGTTGCAGGTTTTGGTTATCCACATTGACAGAGGGGGGTTGGGAGTGGATTGGTGGAAGTTATTTATGAGTTTCCAAAACTTTCTAGTGTTTGATATGTTATTGTTCAGATTTTCACAGAAATATTGGGCCTTGGCCAATTTTGTTTGTTTAGAGCATATATTTCGCCATTGTCTATATGCACAGTGATCGTTCATAGAGCCTGTATGCTTGAACTTTGACCACAATGAATCCCGAAATTGGTACATTTAAATGAGGTCAGCTGTGATCCAATTCAAGTGCGCTCCTTTTACTCTCACCTTACGCAGCGGGACATGTAAATTCCAAACTTGTAGGAGTTCAGACTGAAAGAATTCAACTGCAGAGTCTAGATCAGGGATTATGTTTAATCTGTGCCAGGGGAGGTTCTGGATGTCAATTAGAAATTATTGAAGATTACATTTTTTGAAGCATTTGGTGATTATAACCTTGGGAGAGGATTTAGTTACCTTTATTTTGCGTACGCAGTACACTAAGCAGTGGTCACTTAAATTGTTAGGGAGAACACCTGCCTCCTGAATTCGATCGGGAGAAGTGGAGAGAATCCAGTTGAGCAGGGTGTGATTATGGCTTTTGATGTTTATGCGAGTTGGGGAGGAGATTAATTGCGTTAGCTGCAAAGATTTAAACAGCGAGCGACAACTATTATTTTTTGGATTCAGCCAATCAATATTAAAATCTCCAAAAACCAAAATTTTAATTTTTTGGGTTTTGAGCTATGGTTTCACTAAGGATATGTGCTATGTCAGAAAGGGAATGCACAGGGGAGCTAGATTCCTGCAACAATGATTGATTTACTGCATGGGATCTCAATTGTGCCAGAAAGGAAATCAAAGGTTGCAGGAGAGCTATATTTATGTAAGGGGGTGTACTTTGTGGAATTGTCAACATAAATTACAATGCCGCCTCCTCTCTTTGCTCTGTCAATTCTATGGCATGAATACCCATGTATTGCAATGTCAGAGTCAGGTATTTTTGCGGTTAGCCAAGATTCAGAGATCACAATGATTTTGGGCTTGTAATGTGAACACCAAGCTTGCAGTGCATCAATTTTTGGTTGTAAGCTGCGGATATTACAGTGCACAAAGGAGAAGCCTTTTTTAGCTGGAAGGCTAGGAATGGAATTTGTTGGTGGACCAGGGTAAGACTCTACATCATTTGCAAGGGCAAGTAACATAAAGAATAGGGATTTGGAAATCATTTTTGTTTGGCCATACAGGGAGTGCAGAATAATTAGGCAAGTTGTATTTTTGAGGATTAATTTTATTATTGAACAACAACCATGTTCTCAATGAACCCAAAAAACTCATTAATATCAAAGCTGAATAGTTTTGGAAGTAGTTTTTAGTTTGTTTTTAGTTATAGCTATTTTAGGGGGATATCTGTGTGTGCAGGTGACTATTTCTGTGCATAATTATTAGGCAAATTAACAAAAAACAAATATATACCCATTTCAATTATTTATTTTTACCAGTGAAACCAATATAACATCTCAACATTCAAAAATATACATTTCTGACATTCAAAAACAAAACAAAAACAAATCAGTGACCAATATAGCCACCTTTCTTTGCAAGGACACTCAAAAGCCTGCCATCCATGGATTCTGTCAGTGTTTTGATCTGTTCACCATCAACATTGAGTGCAGCAGCAACCACAGCCTCCCAGACACTGTTCAGAGAGGTGTACTGTTTTCCCTCCTTGTAAATCTCACATTTGATGATGGACCACAGGTTCTCAATGGGGTTCAGATCAGGTGAACAAGGAGGCCATGTCATTAGATTTTCTTCTTTTATACCCTTTCTTGCCAGCCACGCTGTGGAGTACTTGGACGCGTGTGATGGAGCATTGTCCTGCATGAAAATCATGTTTTTCTTGAAGGATGCAGACTTCTTCCTGTACCACTGCTTGAAGAAGGTGTCTTCCAGAAACTGGCAGTAGGACTGGGAGTTGAGCTTGACTCCATCCTCAACCCGAAAAGGCCCCACAAGCTCATCTTTGATGATACCAGCCCAAACCAGGACTCCACCTCCACCTTGCTGGCGTCTGAGTCGGACTGGAGCTCTCTGCCCTTTACCAATCCAGCCACGGGCCCATCCATCTGGTCCATCAAGACTCACTCTCATTTCATCAGTCCATAAAACCTTAGAAAACTCAGTCTTGAGATATTTCTTGGCCCAGTCTTGATGTTTCAGCTTGTGTGTCTTGTTCAGTGGTGGTCGTCTTTCAGCCTTTCTTACCTTGGCCATGAGTATTGCACACCTTGTGCTTTTGGGCACTCCAGTGATGTTGCAGCTCTGAAATATAGCCAAACTGGTGGCAAGTGGCATCTTGGCAGCTGCACGCTTGACTTTTCTCAGTTCATGGGCAGTTATTTTGCGCCTTGGTTTTTCCACACGCTTCTTGCGACCCTGTTGACTATTTTGAATGATACGCTTTATTGTTCGATGATCACGCTTCAGAAGCTTTGCAATTTTAAGAGTGCTGCATCCCTCTGCAAGATATCTCACTATTTTTGACTTTTCTGAGCCTGTCAGGTCCTTTTTTTGACCCATTTTGCCAAAGGAAAGGAAGTTGCCTAATAATTATGCACACCTGATATAGGGTGTTGATGTCATTAGACCACACCCCTTCTCATTACAGAGATGCACATCACCTAATATGCTTAATTGGTAATAGGCTTTCGAGCCTATACAGCTTGGAGTAAGACAACATGCATAAAGAGGATGATGTGGTCAAAATACTCATTTGCCTAATAATTCTGCACTCCCTGTATAGTGAATGTCCACTATTCGATTCTATTAGACACACCAAAATCAATAATATGACCCAAGGTCCCCTATTCCATACTATTAGACACACCAATATTGATAATATGACCCATGAACCTCTATTCCATGCTATTAGACACACCACTATCAATATGATCCATGAAAATCTATTCCACAATATTAGACACACCACTATAAATAATATAACCAAGGAAGTTCTATTCTATACTATTAGACACACCAATATCAATAAAATGACCCAGGAACTTCTATTCTATATTATTAGACACACCAATATCAATAATATGACACAGGAACAATTAGACACACCACTATCAATAACATGACCCAGGAACCTCTATTCTATACTATTAGACACACCAACTATCAATAATGTGACCCATGAACCTCTATTCCACACTATTAGGCACACCACTATCATTAATATGACCCAGGAACCTCTATTCCATACTATTAGACACACCATTATCAATCATAACACCCAGGAACCTCTATATCACACTATTAGACACACCAATATCAATAATATGACCCATAAACCTCTATTCTATACTATAAGACACTCCACTATCAATAATATGACCAAGGAACATCTATTCCACACTATTAGACACACCACTATCAATAATATGACCCATGAACCGCTATTTAACACTATTAGAAACACCACTATCACTAATATAACCCAGGAACCAATACCCCACACTATTAGACACACCACTATCAATAATATGATGCAGGAACCCCTATTTCACACTATTAGATACACTACTATCAATAATATAACCCAGTGACCTCAATTCCATACTATTAGACAGTCCACTATCAATAATATGATCCAGAAACCTCTTTTCCATACTATTAGACACATCAATATGACTAATATGACCCAGGAAGTTCTATTCTATACTATTAGACACACCACTATCAATAATATGACCCATGAACCCCTATTAAACACTATTAGAAACACCACTATCACTAATATGACCCAGGAACCAATACCCCACACTATTAGACACACCACTATCAATAATATGACCAAGGGACCCCTATTTCACACTATTAGATACACCACTATTATAATATGACCCAGGGACCTCAATTCCATACCATTAGACAGTCCACTATCAATAATATGACCCAGGGACCTCTTTTCCATACTATTAGACACATCAATTTTAATAATATGACCCAGGAAGTTCTATTCTATACTATTAGACACACCACTATCAATAATAGGACACAGGGATCTCTATTTCATACTATTAGACAGTCCACTATCAATAATATGACACAGGAACCTATATTTCACACTATTAGACATACCAATGTAAATAATATGATCCCTATTTCCCTATTAGACACAGTACTATCAATAATAGGACCCAGGAACCCATATCCCACACTATTAGACACACCAATATCAATAATATGACCCAGGAACCTCTATTCCACATTATTAAACACACCACTATCAATAATATGGCCCAAGAACCTCTATTCCACACTATTAGACACACCACTATCAATAATATGACCCATTAACTCCTATCCCACACTATTAGACACACCAAGATCAATAATATGACCCAGGAACCTCTATTCCACACTATAAGACACACCACTATCAATAATATGACTGTGAGGATTTGACTGAATATTTTTAAACACAATATATTTATTAGAATAAAAAATTAGATTTGTAGCTAAAAATAGAATAACTCAGGAATACTAACTGAAAAACTGGGTATTACTATGATTAGCAATTAGTCAAGAAAGGAATAACCTGTAATATATAGTTCACACGGAGTTTGATGTGAGCTAAATCAAGCAGTTCATATATGCAGTATAAAATGGATCTTTAGATCAGTTTGTTCACAAGGCAAATTTGATAGCAGAGTATGTATAAAGAATCAGACTGGGAACAAAATAAGCCATCAGCGTTACCTACAACTAAAGCAATATAATCATATACAGGTAGATTACGAGTTATGCACGCTATAGAGAATTTACGAACGCAACAAAAGTTGCGTTATTTAATCCTCTATAGTGCAGCCATTACAAGTTTTGAAACAGTCGCCTTGTGCATGCAATATGGTTGCATTGAGAGAACGCAGCCATGGCTAAGTAGGATAGCCAGTCATCTTGGAGATGAGAAACGTAACATCTAAGGTAATGGTATTGGGTAATACCCTCTCTCCAAGCATGTTGAAGACTGAGCCAAAAAGCAACAGTTGGTTAAATGCTAAAGGCCACTATAAATGCCACTATGGTAAATGTATAGCTTGTAGCCATAGTAAAACTACCCATAATTTCCAATCTAGGACCACACAGAGGGTCTACAACCTCTTAGATCTTACAAATTGTAGAACAACACATGTAGTTTACCTGATTGAGTGTACCTTGTGTGAGAAACAATATGTTGGTTGCTCGACAAGGGAAGCCAGAACGCGTGTGAGAGAGCACCTAAATGACATTGAGAATAATCATGATTGCTCTGATCTGGCAAGTCACTTCATTCAGGTACACCACCAAAATTTTAATAGCCTTAAATGGCAGGTCATTGAATGGATCAGACCCCTAGCGAGAGGAGGAGACAGGGCAAGCAGGCTTCTATATAGAGAGGTCTTCTGGATTTTCCAGCTCAAGACAAGGAGGCCTTGGGATTTTAACATTGATGGGGATATCATAAATTTTTGGCAAAGACAATAAAGTAAGCCTCAGCAATAAATCAATATAAATAAAATATCCACTATATATATATATATATATATATATATATATATATATATATACATATATATATATATATATATATATATATATATATATATATATATATATATACATGCTTTTCTCATCCGCTATTCTCATTACATATGAGACTTGGTTATCTCTCTATCACAATTAAATAAGTGAGATTTTCCTTTTCTTAAAACTCCACAATAAGTTGAGAGTATATCTATATGATTGTAAATATCCCACAAAGAGTAAATTTAATATCAGGCGGGCTTACAGATTAGTGTTGTGTTCACATATGTATACATATTTATCTGTACCTGAAAATGCATATATGAGTTAATTATATATTGTACATTTAATAAGCCTATTATTTTTTACAGGGAGTTTACTTTTGCTGAAATATGTATAGATTATAACACTAAAGAATGTAACTATATGCTTAGGATATGCCTTGTCTATTTGTGGGACATATAATGTTTCTCTCAAGCAGATGTGGTCTGTTCCCATTTTTTAGGTAGTGGTACCTTTAAGAACTCTCTCAGCATTTTGTGATTAGTTAATTAGCCTAGGGCTATTTAAGCTCTGGCTGGTATCTAACTAATATGTCTATGAGTAAGGCTATACACAGCCGAAATGCGTAAGACGTTTATCAGCTGAGAGTTTTGATTTGATTTTTTTTATTTTTGCGCTCGTGTTTATTATTATTAAAGTATACTAATTTTTTATGTCTGGAGGCTGGCTGAAGTTCTTTCTTGTTTTATATAAGGTATTGCTCTAGAATCTGATTTACCCTTTCTGTCAGACAGTTGGTCTGAGGATGATAGTAAGTGGAATGTCTGGAGTCAATTTTGAGTATTTTACAGAGTGCTTTCCAGAAGAAGGAAGTGAACTGAGTTCCTCGATCAGTTATTATGGTGGAGGGTAACCCATGGAGTTTGTCAATATGTGTGAGGAAAGCATTAGCATTTCCTTGGCAGTAGGTAAGTGTTTTAGTGGAATGAAATGGGCTAATTTTGTGAGATGGTCGACGACTACGAGAATCGTATTGTGGTGTTGGGAAGGTGGAAGTTCAACAATGAAATCCATTGTGATAGTGGACCAAGGAGTAGCTGGAATGGGAATAGAAGTTAAAAACCCAAAAGGTTAATGTAGTTGTAAATAGCTTGGTCCATATGAGGCCACCAGAAATATCTCCGGATTCATTCAGTAGTCTTTTTTCACCTCTAGATGTCCTGATAAGAGGGAATCATGGAAATGAGCAACTACTAATTCTCTGAGAGAATGAGGTATATACATCATATTTTTATTGTAGTATAAACCTGAGTAAGTCTTTTTGATAAAACTCATACTCAGTGTTGATTCGTCCTTCAAAGGCTTTAGTATCTTGTTTTCAAAGGAAGTTATAGTCCCTATGAATTTTTCAGGAGGAATGATATGGACGGTGTTATCTATTCCAGCAATGTGATCCTTAATTCGTGACAATACCTCAGCTTTAGTGTTGCTTGAGCCTGGTCGGTAGGTGATGAGGAAAGAGATTTATTAATTTATAGATATTCTAGATTGTTATGATCTGTGAATATTAGGAATGGTTTGGAGGGGCCTTCTAAAATATGTTGGCAGGTTTCTAAAGCCGACTTGATAGCAAGCAATTCTTTGTCTCCAATGGAGTAGTTTATTTCAGCAGGTTGTAGTGTTCTGGAATAGAATGCTATAGGATGTAATTTAGAAGCGTCATTACTTCTTTGTGAAAGAACAGCGCCAATACCTGAATTAGAAGAATCAACCTCCACAATGAATTTATTGTCATGATCTGGAAGATTTAAAATTGGAGCAGTAGTAAAACTTTGTTTTAGTTGATCAAAAGCTTGCTGCACTTCAGGGGACCAGAGAAATGTTGGTGTAGCTTGGTTAAGTTGGTTAAAGGTTTGATTATGGTGGAGAGATATGACAGATGTATGTCTGGGCCAGTTTGTAATAGCTGAAACTTTTTCAGGGTCCATTTTAATTTTGTCAGGGGAGATTATGTATCCTAAGAATTTAATCTTGTTAACTTGAAACTGACATTTCTCTAATTTAGCGAATAGTCTGTGATTGTGAAGACGAGTAAGGACCCACCAAATATGTTTTTCATGTTCTTGAGTATTCTTTGAATATATGAGTATGTCGTCAAGGTATATGATGACACAGGTATCTGTTAAATCTCTAAATATGTTTATGAAGTATTGAAACATTGCAAAGGCATTACAGAGCCCAAACGGCATTACTCTATATTCAATAGGCCATATCTTATTCTAAATGCTGTCTTCCACTCATCACCTTCCCTCATTCTGATGAGGTTATATGCCCCTTTAAGATCTTACTTTGTATAGATACTGGCGCCATTGAGTCATTCAAGGAGTTCGGGTATGAGTGGAAGAGGGTACCGGTTTTTGATGGTGAATGTGTTAAGGGCTCTGTAATTGATTATGGGTCTCAAAGTATTGTCTTTATTTTTAACAAAGAAGATCCCAGCTGCAGCTGGTGAGGTGGAGGGAGCAATAAAACCTTTCTTTAAGTTGTCATCTAAATATTCACATAGGTGATGAAGTTCGTTCTATGACAAGGAGTATATTTTACCAAAAGGTATTTGGGAGCCAGGTACGGTGTCAATAGTCAGTCGTAAATCCTATGCGGGGGGTATTGTTTCTGCTTCTTTTTCATCAAAAACATCTCTTAAATCATGGTATACAGTTGGAATAGCAACATCAAGGCTGGAAATAGTGAGGTGAGGATAACAAGTACTGGTACAGTAATGGGATTGGTGAGTTATATTGTTATGTGACACAAAAAACTTTAGAACACCAGCGAGTCAAACATAGCGCTTGAGTTAAAAAGTCAAAACTTTATTTCATAGTATATAAAAAACATGCTTAAAATCCAAGGTATTGATCACAGCTCATCCCCTAAGCTGTCTTACGCGTTTCGGCCCCCCTGGCCTTATTCATAGACATAAATTAACATTGTAAATTCCCTTCTTATATACACAATAGCCAAAATGGCTCCTGGGATTTGCTGTGGTTTCATTTGCCCGGATGCTAATTGCTCAATTCCAAACACTTGCATAGGATTAACCTTTTCACTTCCAGCATTATAGAGGTTTTCTAACTATTAATCATAGCCAAATTTACGCATATGTGTCTATAAAAGATACTCTCATTTAGCTTCTTGTAATTTAATCCTATATCTAGACTGTATGCATTCACATTATATTTCAATCTCAATGTTTAATAATTTATACAGCTTTAGCAATGTGATGTATAATTAATCAAAAGTTAGATTAGCTTTAAATGCTTCTATAGCAGTGTTTTTCAACCAGTGTGCCGTGGCACACTAGTGTGCCGTGAGAGATCCTCAGGTGTGCCACGGCAGACTGACAACAGTGAGGGGGTGTCCCTCTTTCAAATTTTGAAATATTGGGAGGTATGTGACAGGCTCATCAGGCATCATTAACAACCATGACATTCATTCACAGACAATCATATATGTCATGTATAGTTTGTAGGAGGCATGGCAGTGTGTGTGTGTATATATATATATATATATATATATATATATATATATATATCCTGTATTAGGCTACAATGTGTGATTTTGTAAAATTTTGGGATGGTGGTGTGCCGCAGGATTTTTTGATGTAAAAAAGTGTGCCACGGCAAGAAAAAGGTTGCAAATCACTGTTCTATAGTATGCTGGTACTCAATTTCAAAGTATTTATTAACATTCAGGGATTAAGATATTAAAACCTTAAGCTCATACAGAATAAATGCATAACTATTTACATAGCTGCTCAAAATACTAGGTAATACATATTAATCCCCGAGTATGTTAGATTAACTTATTAATATCTTTTGTATTCTAATATTTAAAATGAAGAGCTTAAGAGTACTAAGCGACATTTTCCAGTAGCCTGACTGTGATGAGATGATTATCTTGTTAGTGTTAAAGGACAGCACATAGCCCTATCCTAACTGGATCAAAAGCTACGATCAGATGTCCCTCTCCAATATTAACATAATGAAACTTTTCATTAGTTTAGACAAATCAGTTTAGGGATCTATATTTAAGTTCTTTTCCAAAAATTAATAACATCCCCCTCAAAGTTTAAGCCCAATGGTCTTCTAGTTTGTAACTGGAAGATCCAGAAAGCTTCTCTATATAGGAGGTGACTAGTTCTGTCACCTCCTCTGGAGTTAGGTTTCGCTATCTCTATAATTTGCCAACTGAACGAAGTAACATCCTGGTTGTGGCAATAAATGAAATGCCTTGACAAATCTGAACATTCAATTTTGTTCTTAATATGGTTTAGATGTTCCCTTACTCTTGTTCTTGCTTCCCTGGTGGTGCACCCTGTATACTGCAACCTACAAAAGGTGCATTCAATAAGATAAATAGCATACGTGCTGCAACATGTACTGCAACTTTCATGGGTATACACCTTATTTGTAACACGTGATTGGAAGGTCTGACCAACACGTACGTGTGAACAAGCAATGCAGTTTGTGTAATTACATTTATAGTGGCCTTTTATTGTAAGCCAACTGCTCCTGTGTGTTTCTGTTTTTTTCAGTTGACTAGGAGATATTAAATTTCCAATAGTGCACCCTCTCCTGGATACATAATTACATACTCCCTCTACATAATCCTTAAGGCTGTCTTCAGCCGATACTATCGGTAGATGCTTCCTAATGATACCACAAATATCATTAAATTGCGGACTGTAGGTAGTAGAGAAGGTAGGTCTTGAAAGATCAAATCTTTTTGGACGTTTGATAGTTTCATCACTAATAAGAATAGCCCTATCCATTTGTGATACTTCTAGGAGTGCTCTATTTACAGTCTTAGGCCGATATCCTCACTGTAGCAGAGATTCTTTAAATTTATTACTCTCTAATAGGAAATCACTGTCTTCAGAACAGTTTCTTTTAATTCGCATAAACTGCCCTTTTGCCACCCCAAAGCCTGTATGCTTTGGGTGGTTACTTCTTGCGTGTAATATTGTGTTTGACATAATTGGTTTCCTATAGAGAGTAGTTTTAATACTGTTAGTTTCAGTAACTCCTTCTAAGACTATGTCTAGATAAGGAATTTTAGTTTTTTCACATTGATATGTGAACTGTAAGCCTACTTTGTTCGTATTCAGATAATCAACATATTACTTGGCCTCCTCCTCAGTACCCTGCCATATGAAGAGGAGGTCATCAATAAAACATTTGTACAGTTTGATCTTATCATGAAATGGGTTTCCACCTCCAAAGACGTGGGACCGCTCCCACCATCCCATATAGATGTTGGCATATGATGGTGCAAACTTTGCACCCATCGCGGTCCCACACCTCTGGAGGTAAAACTCACCCTCAAAACGAAAAAAGTTATGTGTTAAAAGGAAGTCCAATGCTCTGCAAATGAACATCCTTAGGGTATAATCATAGTTACTGAAATCTTTTAGAATCTCTGCTACTGCATCCACTCCTAAGTTGTGTGGAATTGCCGAATATAGGCCAACTACATCTATTGTTAACCAGGAGGATGTAGTATCCCAATCTATCTTATCCAGATTAGACACCAAATGTTTGGTATCACGCAAATATGAGGGGAACTGAAGGACCAAGGGCTGCAAAAGAGTTTCAACCCAATTAGAGAGGTGTTCAAAAAGGGAACTTATGCCAGACACAGTAGGTCTACCTTTCACCTCCTCCAAGGATTTATGCACCTTGGGGAGGTGATGAAAAATTGGTATGACTGGATTAGTTATCAGTAGATAGTTAAACGTATCTTGGTCAAAGATTCCCTCTTGTACACCATCATCAAGTAGGTCTATAAGATCCCTCTTAAAAGCATCTGTTGGATTCCTCACAAGTCTAGTATAAACATCTTTATCATTTAACTGTCTCATGGCCTCTTGTATATATGAAGCTCTATCCAGAGCAACAATACTACCGCCTTTATCGGCTCGCCTGATGACAATGTCATCATAAGATTGCAAATCCATCAATGCTCGGCGAAGCTCAGGCCATAGATTTGGATACGTGACATTATTAGACAGCTTAACTAGATCTTGTTCCACCCTGTGGTGAAAGGCCTCCAAAAAGAGACCTCTCATAGCCACAGGGTAAAAAACAGATCTTGGTTTAAAATTACCATGTGAAACCTTTACATGTGCAGGATCTCTCAAGTTCTGAGAACCTAGATCCTGCAAAACGTAGTAGTCACTGGCCTCCTCAAAATCAAAGATATCTGAGATACTAGGGTATATGTCAGTAGAGCTATAATTTACATCACTGTCAGGCTGACTGTCCATGTCGCTATTAGTATTATTGTGCCAGAAATATTTCTTTAGTGTGAGATCCCTCACCAACCTATTAACATCTGTGATCGTCTCAAACAGATTAAAAGATCTGGTAGGGACAAAGCTGAGGCCCATACTTAAAACTTCCAATTCATAGGATGATAAAACTCTACCAGATAAATTAATCACTTTTATATCAGGTGCTTGTTGTAATGAGCTCTGCCTCTTTGGGCCCTTATGTTTCGACCTCTTCCTCGAGGACCCCTCCTTCTCTTTGGTGCTGGCCCTGATAAAAAACCTGAGGTTCTTGGGGTTGTGTTAATGTGTGTACCATTGTACTACATGCACCAAGATCAGCTTCATTATCACTCAAAAAAACTACTTCACGAGAAGTGGACAAACTAGCTGGAGTACAGCTTCTATTTTCTCTAGTTTGTTGTCGGGTCACAATGTTATCTGTTCTTAAATTGTTCCTCCCTCTGTGTGATGCCACATTACTATTTCTTATAATGCTCTTAGGGGGGGTATATAATCCTCCTCACCACTAGAGTCACTTCTTGCTGAAAGAGCCCCTGCTTCATCATCAGTGCCCTCTGTGTCAGAAAATGTGACTCTCTTTTTGTTTTCATTTGAGGGTACACTAACAATACTATCATTAGCTGTAGAATTGATTTGGGTCTTAGGTTTAAACCTCCTTTGTTTATTACTTTTACTGCTTCGAGTGTGCCATGTATAAACCCTATTGTTAGCATAATCATCATTGTCTCTTTTAAACCTTCTCAACTTGAAATTATCTAAATCGGTTCTGAACTTTAAAACAGTATCACTCAGAAGTTTGTCTAATTCATTATACTTAGAATTATCAACAAAGCTATTAAGTTGTGTTTGTATGTTTTCTAGCTCTGTTCTGATCTTAGCAAGTTGAGTAGTCTTAAATTTGACAATAAGCATCATTAATTTTTTAGAACAGTCACTCAAAATTTCATTCCATGTGGTGATAAAGTCAGGGTCTTCCACTAAAAAAGTAAGATATTTGTGGAGTCGTAGTCCCCTTGGAATCATGTCAAGTTGTATATATTTCTCTAGGGCCCTCTTGTCCCACCATGTTTTGTATTCTTTTAGCAAAGTCCTTTCTAGCAATAAAAAAGTTTCACTTATCCCTAGGACCTCATCCTGTTTTACAAAGGTGTCCTCAAGTGTTAAGCACTCCAAGTCAAGTGCAGTGAGCGGTGTCAGGGAGAATAAGCTTTGTAAATCCATTTCATTAATATAATAGAAAAAATATCAAAGTCTTTAAAGAGCAAGTCTGCAGGAAAAGAAAGTATATCAGGAATGCTAAATCAGTCAAAGTTCAATCCTGCTCAGACTCAAGCTCTTGCACATAGCCTACAGTGAGATTATAAGGCATATATGTATCGTTTCACATATAGATCTCTCTCAATTCGTTTGCCAGCGTGTTACAATGTCAGTCCAGAGCAACAGTGCAGCATAATATGTAAAGAGACAGTCTCCGTTTGGTCACAAGCCCTCTCCAGAACTATACAGCAAAACAGGCAAATATTTCGGTACTCACAACTTTCCCGTGTGTCCTGATGAGAAGTCTGGGACATGGGGCTATGTGGCACTGCAGGCAGCTCTAATTGCTCCAAATTGCTCCGCTGCTCTACCCGGTCTCAGCGTCTCCATGCACCTGTCTGAGGCTCTGCAATTTCCGGCAAGGTGACGTCACTTCCCCGTTGGGCTCCGTACCTTGAACTTCAATTCCTCCGGTGTCGGCTTGCGAACTTGAAGATGAGAGGTAAGTCACTTCAACACTGTGGCTATTTAGACTGCGCTCCATAGATTAGGACACTTACCTGTAAAATAAACCCTAAGTTAGCTACAATATAACTAATAGTTACATTGTATCTATCTTAGGGTTTATTTTTATTTTACAGGCAACTTTGTATTTATTTTAACTAGGTAGAATAGTTATTAAATAGTTATTAACTATTTAATAACTTCCTAGTTAAAATAAATACAAATATACCTGTAAAACAAATCCTAACCTAAGTTACAATTACACCTAACACTACACTATCATTAAATCAATTACCTAAATTAACTACAATTAATTACAATTAAATAAACTAAATTACAGAAAAAAAACTAAATTACAGAAAAAAATAAAATAATTACAATTTTTTAAAACTAATTACACCTAATCTAATCCCCCTAATAAAATAAAAAAGCCCCCCCAAAATAATAAAAATCCCTACCCTATACTAAATTACAAATAGCCCTTAAAAGGGCTTTTTGTGGGGCATTGCCCCAAAGTAATCAGCTCTTTTACCTGTAAAAAAAGACAATAACCCCCCAACATTACAACCCACCACCCACACATCCAACCCTACTCTAAAACCCACCCAATACCCCATTAATAAAACCTAACACTACCCCCTTGAAGATCACCCTACCTTGAGACGTCTTCACCCAACCGGGCAGAAGTGGTCTTCCAGAGGGTCTGAAGTCTTCATCCTATCCGGGCTGAAGAGGACCTCCAGATGGGCAGAAGTCTTCATCCAGGCGGCATCTTCTATGTTCATCCATCCGGAGCGGAGCGGGTCCATCTTCAAGACATCCGACGTGGAGCATCCTCTTCCTTCCGATGACTAACACTAAATGACGGTACCTTTAAGTGACATCATCCAAGATGGCGTCTCTTCAATTCCGATTGGCTGATAGAATTCTATCAGCCAAACGAAATTAAGGTAGAAAAAATCCTATTGGCTGATCCAATCAGCCAATAGGATTGAGCTTGCATTCTATTGGATTATTGGATTTTTTCTGTAATTTAGTGGGTTTTTTTTTTCGTAATTTAGTTTATTTAATTTAATTGTAATTAATTGTAGTTAATTTAGGTAATTTATTTAATAATAGTGTAGTGTTTGGTGTAATTGTAACTTAGGTTAGGATTTATTTTACATGTATATTTGTATTTATTTTAACTAGGAAGTAATTAAATAGTTAATAACTATTTAATAACTATTCTACCTAGTTAAAATAAATACAAAGTTGCCTGTAAAATAAAAATAAACCCTAAGCTAGCTACAATGTAACTATTAGTTATATTGTAGCTTTGTAGCTATTTTAGGGTTTATTTTATCGGTAAGTATTTAGTTTTAAATAGGAATAATTTAGTTAATGATAGTATTTTTATTTAGATTTATTTAAATTATATTTAAGTTAGGGGGGTGTTAGGGTTAGACTTAGCTTTAGGGGTTAATACATTTAATATAGATGCAGCGACGTTGGGGTCGGCAGATTAGGGATTAATAAATGTAGGTAGGTGTCTGCGATGTTAGGGACGGCAGATTAGGGGTTAGTAAAATGTAACTAATGTTTGCGAGGCGGGAGTGCCACCGTTTAGGGGGTTAATATATTTATTGAAGTGGCGGCGATCTCCGGTCGGCAGATTAGGGGTTAAAAAATTTATTTAAGTGTTTATGATGTGGGGGGGGGGGCTCGGTTTAGGGGTTGCAGAAGGGTGTGCACAGCACAGAGCCTGAATCTGGCACACAAGTTACAATGGAGGATAAAAACCGGTCCTGAGGTAAGCTGAGCAAAGAAAACCACTCATACAGACCAGGCTGACCTACCCTATAAGGACTGGACACATCTGAGTCCTGTGACCCTAAAAGGTAACTACAGGGGGGGGGACATAAGACTTTGAAGGTCCACTTGCTGCACAGCGTTACAGAGCTATAAAAGCTGAATACCTCACTCTGTAGCAGCAGAGTTGCCCTGCCACGAGCAGAAGACAAGCTAAGACACAGAGTACAAGGCTTAACAACCCATAATACTGAAAGAGACAATTGTAAAGGGGATCATCACGGGTCTGAAGCAAGACTGAGTTAATCCCTGGATAGAGAAGACCGAGTGGGTGAAGGAGTCTGCCCTGATCAAATTTTTACCTAATTGGTCGTAAATCAGAGGATTACCCACATAGGGGCCCAGGACTGGAACTGTTAGCTGCCCCCAATAACGGCAATCCTGATCTAACAAACCTGCTTTCCAGGAAGTTACCAGACTGTGTACTGTTATTGTTTACCCAAAATAGGCTTTCTTATACTTGGGTTGCAGATTAAAAATATAGGCTAAGCAGGTGACTGTTGAAATTATAACCAGGTCCTTTTTTTAAAGCTTATTGATTTGCATTGCAGGTATATACATTACACCAACCAGCAAACTGGATTAAGGTACTGTCTCAAAAATCTATACACAGTTTATTATGCATTACAGCTTAGCTATACTTGCTTGATTTCTACCAACTTGATTGGAATGGAAGTTAACAAATATTGAAAGATGTAAAAGAATTTTGTTGGTTGGAGTTAACTAGGAGGTCTGACTCCTTACTGTATTTTGTTAGCCTTTGCTTTTTTCTTTCTCACTATACATAGTTTGTTCCATTGTTTTACAGCAGAAGTTTAAATACCATACGTAATTGCTGTACAGGGTTGCATAATTATTGTTTGATAAGATCTTATTTCAGAAAACAATATTGCATAACTGTAGAAGAAAATGTTATGTTAAAGAACTAAGGGTTATTGTTTAAAATTATAGGGGATCTCTAACAAAGATAGGATAAAACTCATAGAAACAGTATCTAACTTTAAGTTGAGGTACCACTAAAAAAATCTATGAGTTGACTGCCTTAAATATACACACTCAAAATTGCACTTGAACACTAACCACATAAACACATTTTTTTTCCCTTCTCTCCACAAAACATTGTTTTGATTTCTATTTTTTTCTTTTCTGTGTGCTCCACGTTGTTTGCATCACAATTTAATAATACTGTCTCACGCTGCCCATAATATATGGACAGATATATCACCAATTTCAAGACACAATCACCCAATATGCCAGCTAAGGTTAGAGATAAAAAAACAGGCTTAGCACAGATAATGCAGTTAACATGCCTTTACCCATAAACACCGCAGATATGTATTCACTCAACACACAAGAGATAGTGAAACAAATCTCTGAACTTATGCTACCTCAATTTGAACAAGTGAAAGCTGATATAAATAACTTAACCTCTGAAATTAAGCAATTCACCTTGCGTATGGATGACAAAGCTATACAGAATCAAACAGTTAAAGAGCAAGCTATACAAATTACTAATTTACAATATAAATTGAATGAGATAGAAGACAGAACACGGCGCAATAATGCTAGAATTATTGATATCTCAGAAGCACATGAGCCCCAGGACCTATTAAAACTTATTGCACACTCGCTACCACAGAGCTTAGGAATTCCCTTTTCTACACTTCCTTTATCAATAGAAAGGGCACACCGGTTAGGCGTAGTGAAATCACAACCAAATGGTATAATGAAACCCAGACCGATCATTGCCAAGGTTCTTAATTTTCAGGACAAAGTTAATGTCATGCAAACACTACAGACAAAAGATTCCATGTTTATTTGAAGAAAAACAAATATTAATGTTCCAAGATTTTTCTGCTGAGACTTCTGTAAAGAGAAAAGAAATGACGCCCTTATGTACCAAATTAATTAACTTGGGCATTAAAGCCACAGTTATCTATCCAGCTAAAATTATGATTCTAATAGAAGGTGAACGCATGACATTGAATACCCCTGAAGAGGTTAGGGATTTTGCTAGATTAAAGGGTATCTCATTATGAGATATCAGGCTCTAAAAGGAAAGTAAATGCATGACATGATACTGTCATTTCCCCTTAAACCTATGGAAATAGTTATAGAAATATTATGCAAGAGAAATAAGTATTTTGGTTTTTCTGACTTGACAAAACTGATATATAAAAATGTTAAAAAGATAAGGTTCAGAGTTCATTTTAATTTCCTTCCTTTTTTCCCCCTTTTTTTCTTTTTTTTTCTTTTCTCCTTCCCCCCTCCCCCACCTTGGGCTTTAAATATTTGCCTCAAATTCTTAATAAAAAGAGAAAAAAAAAAGAAAAATAAAGAAATTAAAAAATAAGAAAATGTATTTTCAAATGAGTTACTTAATTTGGCCTCTTGCAGGCCCATTTATCAAGCTCCGTACAGAGCTTGAAGGGCCGTGTTTCTAGCGAGTCTTCAGACTCACCAGAAACACAACTTATGAAGCAGCGGTCACAAAGACTGCTGCTTCATAACCCTGTCCGCCTGCTCTGAGCAGGCGGACAGAAATCGCCGGAAATCAACCCGATCGAATGCGATCGGGTTGATTGACACCTCCCTGCTGGCAGCCGATTGGCCGCCAGTCAGCAGGGGGTGGTGTTGCACCAGCAGCTCTTGTGAGCTGTTGGTGCAATGTTAAATGTGGAGAGCGTATTGCTCTCCGCATTTAGCGAGGTCTTGCGGACCTGATCCGCAGTGTCGGATCAGGTCCGCAAGCCCTTTGATAAATGGGACTGTTGGAGCGTAGTGGGATTCACTACCCCATAGAAAAGGAAAAAAGTTTAAGCACAGTTAAAATGACACAAAACAGACATAGCATGTTTACAAGAGACACATCTAAAAGAAACCAAATTGAATAAATTAAAAACTGGCTGGGTAGGTGAAGTGGTGGGTACTCCTTGTACTGGCAGGAAAAAGGGAGTAGCCTTCTTATTCAATAAGAATCTCCACTATGAAATTACTAGTGTCGAAATGGACAAAGAAGAAAGATATTTAATTGTACAGACTGTAGTGGAGGGAACTGTATTAACATTATGTACTATTTATGGACCTAATAAAAATAGATAAAAATGACTAGGAAACGTTACAAGCCAAGTTGTTGCCCTTTTTCTCTGGCAATTTAATTATTGCAGGAGATTTCAACCTGACAGATTATCCTACTCTAGATAGACTTAAACCCTCTTTGAATAAAGACAATAAACAGCATGCCAAACTGTTTTAAAAATCTATTACATGTTAAAGATATCTGGCGGATACAAAATCCTGATTTAAAGAAATCCCATGCCCATCAAACTATGTCTAGAATAGATTATTTTCTAATTAGCGAAAAACTAATGACTTTTGATATACATGGCGACATCCAGGAAATTGTTATTTCAGATCATGCAATCATTACATTAAATATTAAAATTAAGACCTCCACAAGAAAGGAATTTTAATAGATTTTTCTTCTCAAGATATCTTTCTTCAAATGCACAATTTAAAACATGGCTTAAAATAAAATGGGCAGAATTTATTCACATTAACTCAACACCAGAAATGAGTGCGGAAACTCTCTAGGAGAGTTTTAAAGCAGTTATTAGGGGGGAGATTAAAGCATACCTGGTCCTTCAAAAACGTAAATATATTACTAGAGACATTGAGATAGCTAATCACCTACGCAACACCTACAATTCCTATATAAGTGACCCATCTAAAAAACTATGGGAGATATAGCAGAAAACTAAAAGAACAAGAGAAGTTTTTCTAGCTCAAAAAGTTGTACAAGATGATCTTAAAACACGGTTTTTCTTTTTTCGACATGGGGGCAAGTCAGCTAAATACCTAGCTAATTTAACAAAATTTAAAAATAAAAAGAGATCTATGATCGAAGCCATGAAAACATCGTCGGGTAGACCCACGATTAATAAAGAAATAAGTAACTATATCTATAAATATTTTCAAGAATTATATGCAGAATCAGAAATAAATAACAAAACAAAAAATGAGTAATAATTAATAAAGCTGCTGGACCAGATCAGATTCCTAGTGAATTATATAAAATTGTAGAAGATGACATAGTATATCTGCTGGTAGATTTGTTTAATCAATATTTCCTAAATATTTTAACATGCTCTCGATATTTTGCAGCATCTCTAATAACACTCGGACAGATTACAAGTTTTGAGTTATGAGCGGCTTGGTAATAATTTGCAAGTTATTTCCACCGCTCACCTTTAATAACGCTGCTATTACAGGTTTGCAAAAACCCCGCCGTTAGCGGGCAATATGGTTGTGTTGAGCACCATACCGCACACAAATACCAGCGCTGCTTTGAGTTGCTTTTACGTGCTCGTGCACGATTTCCCCATAGACATCAATGGGGAGAGCCGGCTAAAAAACAGCCTAACACCTGCAATAAAGGAGTGTAAAGCTCCGTAACGCAGCCCCATTGATTCCTATGGGGAAAGAAAAGTTATGTTTACACCTAACACCCTAACATAAACCCAGAGTCTAAAAAACCCTAATCTTACACTTATTAACCCCTATTCTGCCTCCCCCGACATCGACATTGCCGACACCTACATTACACTTATTAACCCCTAATCTGCCGCTTCCAACATCGTCGCCACCTACCTACACTTATTAATCCCTAATCTGCTGCCCCCAACGTCGCCGCCACTATGCTAAAGTTATTAACCCCTAAACCTAATCCTAAATCTAACTCTAACCCTAACATAAGCCTAACCCTAACACCCACTAACTTTAACATAATTAAAATAAATCTAAAAAAAAATGACAATTAATACCCAAATAATTCCTATTTAAAACTAAATACTTACCTATAAAATAAACCCTAAGCTAGCTACAATATAACTAATAGTTACATTGTAGCTATCATAGGTTTAATTTTTAATTCAAAGCTAAGTTTGTATTTATTTTAACTAGGTAGACTAGTTAGTAAATAGTTTAAACTATTTACTAACTACCTAGTTAAAATAAATACAAATTTACCTGTAAAATAAAACCTAACCTGTCTTACAATAACACCTAACATTACACTACAATTAAATCAATTTCATTAATTAAATACAATTAACTAAATTACAAAAAAACCACTACAAAAAAAAACAAAAACACTAAATTACACAAAATAAAAAAGAAATGATCAAATATTTAAACTAATTACACCTAATCTAATAGCCCTGTCAAAATAAAAAAGGCTAGGGTTTTTTTTTTTTTTTTGATAGAGCTATTAGATTAGGTGTAATTAGTTTAAATATTTGATAATTTCTTTTCTATTTTGTGTAATTTAGTGTTTTTTGTTTTTTTTGTAATTTAGTTAATTGTATTTAATTAATGTAATTGATTTAATTGTAGGTTTTATTTTACAGGTAAATTTGTATTTATTTTAACTAGGTAGTTAGTAAATAGTTAATACCTATGTACTAACTAGTCTACCTAGTTAAAATAAATACAAACTTGCCTGTGAAATAAAAATAAAACCTAAGCTAGCTACAATGTAACTATTAGTTATATTGTAGCTAGCTTAGGGTTTATTTTACAGGTAAGTATTTAGTTTTAAATAGGAATTATTTAGTTAATGATAGTAATTTTTATTTAGATTTATTTTAAATTAAAGTTAGAGGTGTTAGGGTTAGACTTAGGGTTAGGTTTAGGGGTTAATAACTTTACTATATTGGCGGCGTTGACGTTGGGGGCGGCAGATTAGGGGTTAATAATATTTAACCAGTGTTTGCGATGCGGGAGTGCGGCGGTTTAGGGGTTAATATGTTTATTATAATGGAGGCGATGTCCGGATCGGCAGATTAGGGGTAAATAATTTTATATTAGTGTTTGCAATGTGGGAGGGCCTCGGTCTAGGGGTTAATAGGTAGTTTATGGGTGTTAGTGTACTTTGTAACACTTTAGTTATGAGTTTTTTGCTACAGATTTGTAACGTAAAACTCATAACTACTGACACTTTATGCAGTACGAATCTTGACGGTATAGGGTGTACCGCTCACTTTTTGGCCTCCCAGGCAAAACTCGTAATACAGGCGCTATGGAAGTCCCATTGAAAAAGGACTTTTTGAAAGGTGCAGTATTTAAGTTGCGTTACGGCCAAAAAAGTGTGCGGTACAGCTATATCTACAAGACTCGTAATAGCAGCGGTAGTGAAAAAGCAGCGTTATGAGTCTTTTTCACTCATAACGCAAAACTCGGAATCTAGCCAACTGATTCTAAAAAAAATAAAAACCTATAAGATATTGCCTCATATAGGCCGATCTCCTTATTAAATAGCGATTACAAAATATTAATGTATATTATAGCAACAAGATTAAAATCCTTTATGGGACCACTTATACACAAAGACCAAGTAGGCTTCATGCCAGGCAGAAATTCCACTCGTAATCTCCGCAAACTACAGCTCATACGTAATACTTCGCAAGAACAAACAGGTAAAAAACAAAAGAAGAACAAACTTAATATAGATACAGCTATTATCTCAATAGACGCAGAGAAGGCCTTCGACTCCATAACTTGGGACCATTTGTTTACAGCGCTAAGAAAGTATGGAGTCAAAGGATCCTTCTTACATTTTGTCTCTCAAATTTATAATACATCCTCAGCTTCCATTATCATAAACGGCATCCCCTCACAATATTTTTCCCTTCATAGGGGATCTAGGCAAGGTTGCCCACTCTCTCCTTACCTATTTAATTTAGCTTTAGAGCCCCTCGCCATTCTGTTAAGAAAAGAACAAGAAGGGATTAAGTTGGGTAAAAGAAAAATAACAACATTGCTCTATGCTGATGACTTACTTGTTTTATTAACTGACACTAAGAAAAATATACCAATCTTGACACAGATCTTACAGGAATTTGGCATGTTTTCAGGCTACAAAATAAATACACTGAAAACCGAAATTTATTGGTTAAATAAAAATAAAAACTCTTTACAGATTATTCCATTTAAAGGGGCAAAAGCCTCATTTACTTACCTAGGAATTAAGCTTTCCAAAAATATCGACGAATGGTATGATTTTAATTACCCACCAGTTTTTCTTAAAATTAAGCATCACATGGAAAAATGGGCGAGATTCAAACTATCATTAACGGGCAAAGTAAATTTAATAAAAATGCTATTGTTTCCGAAACTATTATACCTTATGCAAAATCTACCAATCATTATAAAAAAAAAATGATTTAATGGCATATAAACAAATGGTGACTCAATTTTTATGGGGGAGAAAAAGAAAAGCCATTTCCTATAAAAAATTGTGTTTTTCTAGAATTGCTATCACATACGTCACTAGCTCATGGACTCTTGCCAATTACATGAAAGAAAACATAATTTATGTAAGAACTTACCTGATAAATTCATTTCTTTTTTATGGTGGTTATGATTTTTTGTATAAAGTACAATTATTTCCAAATTTCTTTTGTTGGTGCTTTCTACTCCTTTCTTTATCACCCCACTGCTTGGCTATTCGTTAAACTGAATTATGGGTGTGGTGAGGGGTGTATTTATAGGCATTTTGAGGTTTGGGAAACTTTGCCCCTCCTGGTAGGATTGTATATCCCATACGTCACTAACTCATGGACTCTTGCCAATATGAAAGAAATGAATTTATCAGGTAAGTTCTTACATAAATTATGCTTTATCTTCTTTTTTTCTTTTTTTGTGTCTTTTCTCCTATTGTCAAAGGTTTTGCATGGCAGACTCATAAATAGGAATATGATTTGTGATATGTACTACACTGTTGGTATAAAAATAAATAAATATAAAAAATGTGTGGATACAACAGACAAAATTGGCTATTTCAAATAACAAATAAAGTAGTGGTTTTCAACCCAAAAAAAAAAAAAAAAAGAACACAAATAAGGAGCTCAAAAGGTGAGAAACCTTGATTGGTCACAAAGTTCACAATATTCAAGCAGTGAGATAGGTAGGAAGTGGCCTTGAATAGGGGAGGTAGAAGAGGAGGTGTTAGCCTTAAAGGTATATCACTGTGACCCAGGATCCCCTATTTCACACTATTAGACACACCACTATCAACAGAGGCGTAACTAGAAACCACAGGGCCCACCCCACCCCCAAAAAAGTGAATTTGATACATATCTTTTTTTTTTTTTCATTTAATGCAGAATTTTTTTTTGAATCAGATGCAAAAGGAGGTATCCTGTGCCCACAGTCTGTGAGATGGTCTGACCCCCTATTACTGTATATAGTGACACTGTTTAACCCACCAGTACTGTATATAGTTAGTCAGTGACACAGTCTGGAATCTGCCGGTGAGATGGCTGGCCTGACCCTACCCGCCCCAGTACTTTATAAAGTGACCACAGTAGTCTGTGACATGGTCCAGCCCCCCTGTACTGTATATAGTGGAACTGTATAGTGACACTGTTTACCACCTTCCCCCATGCTGTAGTAAAAAGGTCTGTAATTTGCTAGTTCCACAAACATACACACACACACACATACATGCATAAATACACACACAGTCACATACACACATACACACACACACACACACACACATAAAGACCAATGGGTAAAACAGAAACACTAACCCCTGTAGTCAGAGACACTAGTGAGGCATCATGTCACACTCACATGATATCAGTGCAGGCAGTGGCAGGTCAACTATCAATAATATGGCACAGGAGCCCCTATTCCACACTATAAGACACAGCAAGATCAATGCTATGACCCAGGAACCCTTATTCCACACTATTAGACACACCACTATCAATAATATGACCCAGGAACCCCAATGCCATACTATTAGGCATACCACTCTCAATAATATGACCCATGGACCCCTATTTCCTACTATTAGATGCACCACTCTCAATAATATGCCAGGAACCCATTCCATACTATTAGACACACCATTATCAAAAATATGACCCAGGAACCCCTATTCCATACTATTAGACACACCAATATCAATAATATGACCCAGGGACCCCTATTTCACACTATTAGACACACCACTATCAATAATATGACCCAAGAACTCTCAAATGAGAGTTGTAAACTATGCAAACCACACAGCAGTGGGGTGCCGGCAGCAGCTGCTGAACAAAGCCGCTAACAATAATAGAGAACACAAAAAGCATCCACACTCCAAAAAAGGGATTGTTTTAAAAACAGTGCACATCTTATTTGTTTCCTTACTAAATTAGTACTTAGGAATTTTCAGTGTAGTGACTGCCTGCAGCTAGATAAGCAAGCAGAGCTTAGGTTCTATTGTCACATGATGTTTGCAGCAAAAGTCCTCTACTAAACATGGGAAATAAACTGACTGCAGCTAAACTAGATTTCACCTAGCAACATTTCAAAGGAAAAATACTACATTATCTTGCTATAGAGACCCCAGTCCCCTAGTGGGGCTGTGTCAGGAAGTATTGGACACTGCACAAATAAAGTTAAAAGATAAATTCTATTAAGTATAAGTCACTGCTTAGTTCTTTTTTATTATTTTATTTTATTTATATCCCTCTAATTAGTTTGCTCTGTAGGCTTTTAATGTGATTTTTTTATGCCAGTCTACGCGCAGAGAATTAATTGATTACAAGATACATGCAGCTCCTTTGCTTATAATGGAGCTAATGTCACAACTCACAGCTGTGACAAGCTGTGGGTAGGTACAAATATTTATTAATCCTGCAATTTTCAAGTTACGATGTTGCAGTGAGTTTTTTCCATGAGATACTGGGTCCCATAACGAAAGTTAAATAGCAGTGGGTTTAAGATCGCTGCTTTACCTGTCTGCACCTAAAAGGTGGCCGATTGAAATCATCCTCATCCAATCCAGATTATTGACAGCCACTGCTAGCGGCCGGTTGGCAGCCAGCGACCAGAGGTTGGCATTGCTTCCCTCCTGCAGACAAGAATCAAGGTAGCAAATCATGTCTGTCGGACCCTAATTTAGCCCATTAGCTTCACTAACAAGCTTTATTAAATCTCACTAACAAGCAGGGTTGCCAACCGCCCCGGTATCACCGGAACAGTCATGGTCTGACCCTGCATGTCCTGTGTCCCGGAACTACTCTCAAATGTCCTGGGCTAAGAGCTCCCCTGGCACAGCAAGCAGCAGTGAGCAAAGATTTTTTTAAACAAATTAGCTGGCCGGGGGTGCTCTTAGCTCAGGGTAACTAAAATACTGGGTAGGTGGAGTCTGGAGACAGAAAATGGTGTAGGAGGTGGGAAGAAGGTTGAGGAGGGTATTCGTCACATGACATCCAGCAGAGAGCGGCAGACTGAGAGGTCAGGCGTTTGGTGCGGTGGGCTGGCCACGGGGGGTCATGTTGGCACTGTACGTAGCTTCGAGAGAGGAGGTTGTGGAGTCTGGAGACAGAAAATGGGCTGGCCGTGGGGGGTCATGTTGGCACTGTACGTAGCTTCGAGAGAGGAGGTTGTGGAGTCTGGAGACAGAAAATGGTGTAGGAGGTGGGAAGAAGGTTGAAGAGGGTATTCGTCACATGACATCCAGCAGAGAGCGGCAGACTGAGAGGTCAGGCATTGGTGCGGTGGGCTGGCCGCGGGGGGTCATGTTGGCACTGTACGTAGCTTTGAGAGAGGAGGTTGTGGTGGTCTGGGACAATGGCACAGGCGCCAATTATCGCTGCTCTGGAGCCTATGACCTCAGGGTGCTCTTAAATACCATGGGTATTTCAGGGCTCTTAAATACCATGGGTGGAGCCGTGGAGTTCTAACGGCATCTTTGTCTTAGCTACTGCTATGGATACACAACACAATGTGTCCTTAAAAACTCTAGGGTAACTCGCAGGCACTTATCATGCATAGACAGAATGGGGTACACACAGCTGTAGCCAAAATAAATACTGCAGGTTGTACCCATATAGTCATTATTAGGGATATTATAATATATATATATTTTATATAAATGATATATTATATATATATTATATATATTATATATATTGTATATTATATATATATATTATTTATATATATATATATATATATGTAAAAATAGTAAGAAATTGTGTAAATGGTTGTTGTGAGTGACCTCTCAACAACCATTGGGAGGCGCTTAAAAATCAGTACAAAAGGCAAACCAGCTGTGTATGTGTAAAAGTGTAATTGAGAGGGTAATCCCTCTACCCTATCTGTTACTTGCACAGTATTTAGAAATTAAGATTATCACACTTCACTGCACTATACCCTGTTGAAAATATAACTAATACAAAAAATATAGAAATTGTATTTGCAATTTCTTATGATTATATAGAACTAGATATTCATTCAATATAGTATAGCTACATGTACATATATACAAGAATCTCTTACATTCCTAGAAGGCAACCCAATATTGGAGTGGTATGTAAGGGTGTAAAAAAGTAATTCAACAGGTTAACCTCTCTTTGCTAAATATATATTGCAAAATAAATATTATCCGTATTAAATGTTCATTATTGTGTTGCTAATATTATAGCAATAAAGAGTTTGACAGAAACTGGAATAAAGTTGGTAATAGGTATATAAAACAATTATATCATGAAAAGTCCAGTGTTGAATAGGTACAACCAAAATCAGCTTGCTGTGATAACAAAAATGTATCCCTTATTGGGCTCCTGTTCTACTTACATCCAGCTACCTCAATCGTATGAGGTAAGTGTGTTGCACCGCTGAATGCTCAAGCTGAGAATTCCTGATGGAGTGCTCTCGTTAGATGTCTCCCTGGTACAGCCTCTCCTGATGGTCTCGATTGAAGTTTGGTGAAACCTCCGTGTGGCCACTATTTTACTCCCATCCAGATTGGTTATAACAGTATAAAATGGAACAAGAGAAATGGAAACATAGCGTAACTCTGTTATAATTGAATTGTTTATTAACGTACAGAGTGCTACTTACAATATGTCACCTCAATCACTATGAGGTATCACATAAGCGGTTGATCATAAAGCTTGACTTATTCCAAATACAGCGTATTGTTTAATTAATATACAGCATCAGGGCTGCGTGCATACAAACAAAAGTACTTTAGCACATAAAAGGTACTGTATAATACAATGTGTTGACAAACACAGTGATATTAAAACGTGTGGAGTAAAAGGCGCTATAGGTAGCGTATAATTTGTAAAAGGAAAAATATATAGTTCAATAATGTTATTTAAAACAAGGCGAGCAGCCGGAACACAACACCCAGAAACACCTGACGCGTTTCAAAGCTACAAAGAGCTTTTTCATAATGAATTTGAGACCGCAAGAAGCCACGCCCCAAGCCACGCCCCAAGCCGCACCCTCTCCACGCCCACTTAAAAAGAGTCCAGCAATTTTTTGGGCAAAAGGTGGCAACCCTACTAACAAGCTTTATTAAATCTCACTAACTAACAAGCTTTATTAAATCTCACTAACTAACAAGCTTTATTAAATCTGACTAACAAGCTTTATAAAATCTCACTAACAGGCGTTATTAAATCTCACTAACAAGCTTTGTTAAATCTCACTAACAAGCTTTATTAGATCTCACTAACTAACAAGCTTTATTAAATCTCACTAACAAGCTTTATTAAATCTCACTAACTAACAAGCTTTATTAAATCTCACTAACTAGCAAGCTTTATTAAATCATCTCACTAACTAACAAGCTTTGTTAAATCTCACTAACAAGCTTTATTAAATCTCACTAACTAACAAGCTTTATTAAATCTCACTAACTAAAAAGCTTTATTAAATCATCTCACTAACAAGCTTTATTAAATCTCACTAACTAGCAAGCTTTATTAGATCTCACTAACAAGCTTTATTAAATCTCACTAACTAGCAAGCTTTATTAAATCTCACTAACTAGCAAGCTTTATTAAATCATCTCACTAACTAACAAGCTTTATTAAATCTCACTAACTAGCAAGCTTTATTAGATCTCACTAACAAGCTTTATTAAATCTCACTAACTAGCAAGCTTTATTAAATCTAACTAACTAGCAAGCTTTATTAAATCATCTCACTAACTAACAAGCTTTATTAAATCTCACTAACTAGCAAGCTTTGTTAAATCTCACTAACTAACAAGCTTTATTAAATCTCACTAACTAGCAAGCTTTATTAAATCATCTCACTAACTAACAAGCTTTATTAAATCTCACTAACTAAAAAGCTTTATTAAATCTCACTAACAAGCATTATTAAATTTCACTAACAAGCTTTATTAAATCTCACTAACAAGCTTTATTAAATCTCACTAACAAGCTTTATTAAATCTCACTAACAAGCTTTATTAAATCTGACTAACAAGCTTTATTAAATCTCACTAACAAGCTTTATTAGATCTCACTAACAAGCTTTATTAAATCTCACTAACAAGCTTTATTAAATCTCACTAACAAGCTTTATTAAATCATCTCACTAACTAACAAGCTTTATTAAATCTCACTAACAAGCTTTATTAAATCTCACTAATAAGCTTTATTAAATCTCACTAACAAGCTTTATTAAATCTCACTAACTAACAAGCTTTATTAAATCTCACTAACAAGCTTTATTAAATCTCATTAGCTAGCAGGCTTTGTTAAATCTCACAAACAAGCTTTATTAAATCTCACTAACAAGCTTTATTAAATCTCACTAAGAAGCTTTATTAAATCTCACTAACTAACAAGCTTTATTAAATCTCACTAACAAGCTTTATTAAATCTCACTAACTAGCAAGCTTTGTTAAATCTCTCTAAAAAGCTTTAATAAATCTCACTAACTAATAAGCTTTATTAAATCTCACTAACTAACAAGCTTTATTAAATCTTACTAACTAATAAGCTTTATTAAATCTCACTAACTAATAAGCTTCATTAAATCTCACTAACAAGCTTTATTAAATTTCACTAACAAGCTTTATTAAATCTCACTAACTAACAAGCTTTATTAAATCTCACTCACTAACAAGCTTTATTAAATCTCCCTAACAAGCTTCGTTAAATCTCCCTAACAAGCTTCATTAAATCTCACTAACAAGCTTTAATTAATCTCACTAACAAGCTTCATTAAATCTCACTAACAAGCTTTAATTAATCTCACTAAGAAGCTTTATTAAATCTTACTAACTAACAAGCTTTATTAAATCTTACTAACAAGCTTTATTAAATCTCACTAACTAACAAGCTTTATTAAATCTCACTAACAAGCTTTATTAAATCTGACTAACTAACAAGCTTTAGTAATAAGCAATTAAACTATGGGGTACAATGAACATTGTGTATCTGCCCGAGTGAGTGATTGATCTGATAAAATTGTTTTCAGACATTTTCTTTGTTTCACACTTTCTAAACACTGAAAATAAATCCCCATGGATTTAAGTCAAAATACTGAAACAATTTGAGGGATGCTGCTAGCCTTGAAAATGAGTGTTGTATTCTCACTTTTCCCAAAGCTACATTGTATCTTACAGGATACTTGATCTTGCTGCATTCTACACAGTGATTGCTTAATCCATGCTGGAGTTCATGTATATCTGTACTTAAAGAGACAGTAAAGTCAATATTAATAATAACACAATATATCAAGAGAATAAAGCAAATTTGATAACAGAAGGTAACTGGAAAGTTGTTTAAAATTGTATGCTCTGTCTGAAACATGAAAGAAAATGTTTGGGTTTCATATCCCTTTAATCAATCACAGCAAAGGAGCTAAATATATGAGGTATTTCAAGAGGTAAATCAGGGACAGGTATGCAGCACAAGAAATCAAGGACAGATATGTAGCAGGGTAAACCAGGGACATATATGTAGCAGAATAAATCAGGGACAGGTATGTAGTAGGTAAATCGGTGACATGTATGTAGTAGTTAAACCAGGGAGAGATATGTAGTAGGTAAATCAGGGACAGGTATGTAGTAGGTAAATCAGGGACAGAAACGTAGTAGGTATATCAGGGACAGGTATGTAGCAGGATAACTCAGGGACAGGTATGTAGCAGATAAATCAGGGACAGGTATGTAGCAGGTAAATCAGGGACAGGTATGTGGCAAGATAACTCAGGGACAGGTATGTAGCAGGATAACTCAGGGACAGGTATGTAGCAGGTAAATCAGGGACAGGTATGTAGCAGGATAACTCAATGACAGGTATGTAGCAGGTAAATCAGGGACAGATATGTAGCAGGATGAATCAGGGACAGGTATGTAGCAGGATAAATCAGGGACAGATATGTAGCAGGATAAATCAGGGACAGGTATAGAGCAGGTAACTCATGGACAGGTATGTAGCCGGATAAATCAGGGACAGATATGTAGCAGATAAATCAGGCACAGATATGTAGCAGATAAATCAGGCACAGATATGTAGCAGATAAATCAGGGACAGGTATGTGGCAGATAAATCAGGGACAGATACTGTATGTAGCAGGTAACTCAGAGACAAGTATAAAAGAGAAAAGAGAAACAACGATGACACTACATATGTTGTTGCCTAAAATGGTGTGAATTTGAGTCCAATATTACTATTTGTAGTGGTAGAACTATATCAGGGTAATATAAAAGGCGGGTGCTGGGCTACTAGGAAGTGTGTACATATATAGCACTCAACAACATGAAACAAAAAAAAGAGTACAATATCATAAGTGGAGAAATATAACAAGGAGAGCTTCCTGAGTGGAGGGGTTAAAACTTAACTTTTATTAATGAAATCTAATAAAAAGAAATAATAACATAAAAACACAAGGGCAAGTCCACCTATACTTCTAAATAATGTATTTACTGTAAACAGGTAAGGTGTAAGTATTGGTCACAGGTTAGCCATGTGCATAGGAAATAGCACTGACACATACACTACTACATTACACGGACTGTCAATAGGTACCAAATCACTGGGTTGAGAGGGTAAGAGAACCACTCCTGCTGTAGGGTGTAACACTATCTGATTATATTCCGTTGTGAGGAATAAATACCATAGACTATCAAATGTGATATAGTGCCTGTATAGACTGAATTATGTTATTATCATAGGTATATATGTGTGAAGGAACTTCACAGTGGTATGGTTAGTGTGCCCAATGGGGTTTGGTTTAGAAACCCCAGCATCAGAATTGCCTAGGTATGGTAGACGATGCAGAATAATAGATTGCCCCACAGTGCATCAATTATTATAGCCCGAAAGTGTGATACTGGAGTAAGAGCATTAAACAATATCGCTGGGGAGAACAGGATAGAACCCCCAGTTTGGGGATAATATAACGGTGTAATGTAGTCAGACTGCTAGTACAATGTGTCTAAGGGTGCCGTAATTTTACTCAGAGGAGCTACGGATACGGTGGTCAGTTGCAATAATGGGATGGTTTAATATTACAAGTAGAACTGATTAATGCACCTATTCAGTAACTGCTAGCATCCACAAGTGACACAATAGTGTCGTGTGAATCATGTGACAGAAATATTATTATTCCCCATTAATATAGGGATGTTGATGTCATACTATAGTTTTGCCATGATATTAGATAGTC